>NW_021292481.1:0-7120 GCF_002162155.2 Triticum dicoccoides
CTTTGTCCATCGGCCAAACTCTCCGGTGGCGGTTTTCTTATGACCGCCTGTTCGGCCACCGCGCCGACGATGACTTCTCGGGTCATCGAAAGCAGTCTTCAAGTTAACTCGGAACTCGCCGAGCAGTTAGATCCGATGGAGCTCTCTTCCTTAAACGAGCTCTTGGATCGCATCGCCGCCCTGGGAGTCGCTACAGACTACGATCAGATTGGGCCTAAACCCGATCTGAGAGAGATCAACTCTCCCCGGGTTACCCACCACGTTGCCGTGGTTGAGGAACAATACGACGACCCTTCCTCTATTTTAAGGACTAGCTATGTCCGGATTCCCGATCCCTCCATGTCGAATTCCCGCGGAGGGGAGGACGTCACTCAAGCCCTGAACCTAAAGTCAGGCAGCGAGCTAGATTCATTGGACAACATCCAAGAACCCAAGCTTCCAAGTTCGAAAACTTCTTGGCCCCTGAGTCTTAGATTGGACGGGGTTCCGAATTTAATTCCACCCGCCCACCCAAACATAAGGGATCTATCCCAAATCCAGCAAGAGCCCGCAGAAACAGTACACCATTACTGGGCCAGATTCCTCCTGGTCATGAATAGGATAAAGGATTGCCGTGAGGAGGACGCAATTTCATTCTTTTGCAATAATTGCACGAACAAGGGAATCCTCAACGCCGTAAGTCGTCGTGAAATTACACGCTTCGCTAACTTGGCGTCCATAGTACGGAAGTACTGTGCGATGGAAAGCGCCTGGAAAACCGAAATCAATTTTTGGGACAATCCGGCCCTGAATACAACCCCAGTCCGAAATAAAAGGGTGCATCATCGCCAGGCACCTGGGTTAAATACCAAAAAGCAAAAACCCTCTATAGGGCATTGGAACCGTACTAGAAGGATAGCTCAATGGACTGGGTATTATTTTCTATAAGATCCTGCATAATAAATGATCCTTAAATCAGTTATTCTAACTATTTCAAGTCTCGGGGGCTACTGGCATATATAACTGTCAAATTTTCTCACCCGTATGTCTTTTACATACTGCTCCGTGGCTCTGACTAGACCATTTTGAGCGGCACGAAGGTGCGCATCTCCCGAATTGAAGGCATCCAATGCCTCTGGGGAGAAACATGCGTCACGAAGTACTGTCCGGCGACGCCTGTGATTCATGGCACTCTCCACCTCGAAATTGGTGGCAGATAACCTGTCGGCTTCCTCTGTCGGAGGAGCGTCCGACGCACGCCTCGTGCCCGCCTCCGCTTCTGGACCTGGCGTTGGAGCCTAGCTGGCGGAGGCTCGATGGGAAACCTCTCCGGATACAGTCCGGCGAGCGCTCTTTTTCCTGAAAAGAGCACAAGTGTTAGTATGCCTTCCGGGAATAAAACCTGGGAGTAAGATGACACGCCATACCGTTACGCCGGCATCTCAATCCGGACCGCACTCCATTTAAGCCTGCTGGGCCTTGCTGTCCCTTGTTGACTAGCTGCCGCAGGCTCGGCCTTCCACCTCAAGGACTTCCCCTGCGAAACACCATTGGTATACGGTGATTAAAAATAAGCACGGATGGGTCATTTTCAAAGTATTGGGACTTCGGTCTCAGTTACCTGTGAGGCTGGAAGTATTCCGGGGTAATCGGCCGTAATGGCGACCAAGGCATTATCGATGCTCAGTTGGTGAAATACCCCATCAATCAGCTCCACCGATATGTCCGGATCCTCTTGAGAGGCCGGATCGAGGAACCGTTCTGGATCCTCGGGTTGTGGAGGCGGGCTGTTTATATCCCTTACGGCCTGGCGCAGTTCCTGCGTCAAAATCGCAAAATGAGATACTTGACTATGGGAATATGGATCAGATGGGCAAAACGAAATGTCCGCTTACCCAGCTTGGAGGATTGTACATAGAAAATCCGTCCTACGGATTGACGCAGAGAAATTCCTCCTCTTCTCCCTTGTACAATGCGGACAAGATCTTCATCAGATCGACGACCGATCCCGGCCCCTTATGGCCGCAGCGGGTGGCATCATCCTCCCCGTTGAAATCCCACATGGGGTGGCCTCTATACTGGAGCGGCTGCACCCCCCGCATAATGCGTGTGGCCATGACCCCAATCATGGTCAGTCTGGAATGAGCTAACAACCTAATTCGGCTCATCAGGTAAAGGACGTCCCTGTCAATTTCCTTCTAAGGGCTCCGTGGACGCCAGCTTAGGCGTTTCTTCAAAGGAGCATCATTGAACTCAGGGAGGATGATCCGAGCAGGGTCCGGCAGGGGGACATCTTCTATATAAAACCATTCCGAAGGCCAGTCTTCGAACGCCTTCTTCGGGGTTCAGGATAGATATCCGGTCCCAGCGATGCGCCATAGTTCGGCTCCGCCCACTTGATATATTGACCCCTCTTGAGAACGGGGCACAAGGCAGAACAGCTTCTTCCACAGCGTAAAATGAGCCTCGATGCCCAAAAACAGCTCGCAAATGGCCACGAAGCACGCAATATGCAAAATGGAGGTAGGCGTAAGGTTGTGCAACTGGAGGCCATAGAACTCCAGGAGCCCCCGGAGAAACGGATGAATTAGAAAACCGAGCCCTCTTATCAAATAAGGGACAAGGCATACCCGCTCTCCTTTGGAGGGGCTGGGGACGCTCTCCGCTTGCTTTCTGCCCTTATAGGTGGCGAGTCCGGCTCGAACCGGAACCATGAAGGCTGGGGGGAGAAATCCCTTGGTTTGGAGCGTCACTAACTCGCTGTGCGGGATGGAGCATCTCTCCCAATCTCCAGGCTGAGGGCTGGGAGGGCGAGAGGAGAAGCCGCGTCGACTGTCCATGATGGAATGGATTTCTGTCAGATGCGCTCTGACGAATGCTCGCGAAGGGAGGATGGTGTGATTCGGATCTAGATCCTCGTCCCGTTTATAGGCAGCTCATTTGCGCAGCTAGGGGGGTAAATGTAAAAATACCCTGGCTCTTCGCATTCGTTCAACACGTGGAAGATGGCCATTATTGGGCGTGGAAGCCAAGGAGCGCAATATTTACGAGAAGCCGGACGCTATTCAACAGGTACACAGGATTTGGAGAAGAACCCGCCTTGCAATGCCGAAGACAATCTACGCGCCGGACTCATCGCCATTGAAGCCTGGTTCGGGGGCTACTGAGGGAGTCCCGGATTAAGGGGTGTCCGGATAGCTGAACTATCACCTTTGGCCGGACTCCTGGACTATGAAGATACAAGATTGAAGACTTCGTCCCGTGTCCGGATGGTACTTTACTTGGCGTGGAAGGCAAGCTTGGCGATACGGATATGTAGATCTCCTACCATTGTAACCGACTCTGTGTAACCCTAACCCTCTTTGATGCCTATATAAACCCGAGGGTTTTAGTCCGTAGGACGAACAACAATCATACCATAGGCTAGCTTCTAGGGTTTAGCCTCTCTGATCTCGTGGTAGATCCACTCTTGTACTACCCATATCATCAATATTAATCAAGCAGGAATAGGGTTTTACCTCCATCGAGAGGGCCCAAACCTGGGTAAAAACATCGTGTCCCTTGTCTCCTGTTACCATCCGCCTAGACGCACAGTTCGGGACCCCCTACCCGAGATCTGCCGGTTTTGACACCAACAGTGAGCGTCGGAGGCACTCGGCTCGTTGGCTCTGGTTAGTGTGGGCTGGTTCCCAGTCCGGCGAGTTAGGCTGCGGAGGTGGATCTGGGGGTGGAAGTTGGTGGTGGAGGAGTGGTGGCGGCCAGGCTTGATCTCCCCTCCTGTCGGCGCCGGTGCTCGAGGTGAGCAGCTGTGTTAATGGAGGTGTATCCCGCAGTCTGCGGTGAGGACGCTCGCCGTGGAGTTGCTGGGTGATGGGAGGTCTCGCGCTCCTATGCTTGCCGGACACAGCGACCAACGTATGCGGGAAGGTTCAGTCTGCGATGCTTGAGGCGAAAGCCTTGTGCCGGCCTTGCCGGCATCGATGATGGCGACGCCTTCCGGCGCCGTTTTCCTCCATGGAGGCGTCATTGTCAAGCTCCTGCATTATGTCCTCTAATGTGCTCCGGGTGAAAGCCTAGATCCATCCATGGATCGGACATCGACGAGGTCTTTGACATCGTTACCCCCTTGGCGGCGTTGTCTTTGGAGCCATTGAGATGCTATGGTTTGTTTGTCGTCTCGGCTCAAGTGCGGTTGGTCTGTTGGTGTGTGGTTGGGCTGATGGATTGTTTTTGGTGGTGGTTGTGGAAGTGAATTGTGGCGGCGTTCTTTGCCTTGGTCATCCTGATGCTATTGGTCGATCTCTCTCTTGGGGGCTTGTGGCAGCGGTGAGGTCTCGGATTTTGGTGCCCTTGGACAACGCATGAGGTTTGGTTGCCTCACATAGTGCTCTGGTTCCCTCTATTTGTGATGGTGGCCGTGGTGTGGCCCAGAGGAGGTGCGGGGCTGTCTCGGCAGAACATTGCCTTCGTCACGGTCTGTGGCTCTCTCCGTCGCGTCGTGGCTAGGCATTGGGAAGCCCTTCGACGGTGGCTGCGACTCTCCTAGTTCTTCAAGGTGCTGAGTGATCGCAGGGTAGCAGGCGACTTCTTCTCTTCGTCTTCTCGGTGTTGATTCTCCTTTTGACTGATCCAACAATACTAGTTTCCGCTCTAAGTTCTTGGTTTTGGCTGCTTGTCGTAGCTCATTTCCTGGTTCTCCTCTGTTGTGCCTCGGTCCTTCTTGTGTGTGTTGGGTGCTGCAGTTGTGTAGCCGTTGTGTTGTATCTCAGTCTTACTTATGATAATGAGAATGGTTCAGGCTGGCGTAAGCCCGCCGTAGCTCCGTCAACAATCAGTCTTCCTCTTCCACAATTGGAAAATCTGGTCTGTTTTCAAGAGCAAACCAAGGCCACCACCCTCTGCCCGCACAATCCAGGAGTCGTAAAACCCATTTTCAAGCATATGTTGTGGCACCTGTATCACAGCTAGGCTTTGCTTCTTCAAATCAAAGTTGAGAATTCCAGCAAAATTCCCACTAAGAATCCAGTAAAGTGAATCCCCAAGAAGCACACCGGGCCTTATGGTACAAACCATGGTGGCGTCATCACTTACAAGAAGCGAGGTGGGAACCTTGAATGGGACCGGTGCTGATATAAGATCACCCCATATGCCGGTCTCGGACGAGTAAACACAGGCGAGCGCCCGACTGTGTTGTTCGTCGACGTTGTCTACCACTGTCAAGACCACATGAAATTGTTGGATATCTCGGGCAGCACGAAGCACTGCCCCATTCATGGACTTGGTCCCATGCGTCAGAAACCATGTGGGTATCTAAAGGCGGTGCTGTTTGCCATTGATGGGATCCCACACCAGGACCTGGATCGGACGTATGTTTAAGATGAGTAGGAGGCCATGGTGGCATCCAAGGGAGATGAAAATGGCGCCGTCGCGGTGCGGCAAGGAGAAGCGGCCTGGCGGAGGTTTTGGTTACCGAATGAGGCAATTTTACCGAGGGGAACGGGTAAATGTGGTTACCACGGTTACCGAGAAATACCGAGAATATTTCGAGCGAATTTTATAGTTGAATTTTGAATTCAAATAAGTGAATGAACGAATATTCGAACCAGAGACCTCTCAAAACAGGAACTAGGTTGCTACCAGCATGCCAGAACCAACTCTCATGGCATTAATTAGATCCTACATACTTTACTGTAAATCAAGTGTTTAAATTCAAAAAATTTAAAAAACTGGTATTTTTTGCTCGGTATGGCGATTTACCGAGGGGCACGGAAATACGAGGTAACCATGGAAAATTTTGAAATTTCGACCGGTAACCAAAACCTTGGACACGATTGGGGGCCTCGAGAGTAGGTTCGAAGGGGATGCCGTCGCCGCCTCTGATGAACAAGCCGAGGACGGGAGGCTTTCGGGGGTGGTGGCGGCAGAAGCGGCGGGAGAAGGCGGGGTCGGAGACGAGGCGGCGCCAGCGCTTGCAGATGGCAGAGGCGCGCGGGAGGGAGGAGGGCTGCGGGGGAGGCGGAGTAGTATCTCGCAGAGCAGGTCGTCGTTGCTGGAGCTAATCTTGACATGTGTGTACGTGCATGTGTGCACTGCAAGTTAGTGGCCTAGAGATGGCCGGATCGTTTAGCCAGTTGTGTACTGGAGTGAGTCCAGTAGTTGGTGTTGGACTGGTCGTGGTGCCTAGAGCGATTCTAGGAGAGGATCAAGTCAGGTTGTTAGCTGAACACGGCTGGGTAGTGTTTGGCCGTTGAGTTAGTGGGCATAAGAATAGGGCTAGCCGGCTAGTTAGTGGTGTGAGTGGTGCATGGTAGTTGTGGCTGCATGCACCGTGGAGTGTCAAGTCCATGTTTAAATGGTTCCCTGAGTGAATGGAGTTAATTGCACAGAAGTACTACAATTCAGGCATCACATGCAGATTGGTACCACGATTGCTAATTTTTGCGTGTCAGTACCAACATTGGTCCAAATTTTTGCAAATTGGACTAAAACGCGTATTTATACGTATTGACGCCCGATCCGACAGGTCGGGCCCACCCGTCAGGTGCCACGCTGGCCAATCGGCGCGTGCCCGCTTGCTGACTAGGACGAGTCGGTGCGCTGCTGTCCTAACCGGCCCGGTCGCACCAGCTCCAGTCCGGCCGCACCATTCCCCTCCCCCTCCTCCTCCTCGCTCGAACCCTAGTCCATGGCGTCGGCGATTCCGCCAGTCGGCGGCGAGGGCGTCCACGGCGGCGGCGAGGGCGTCCACGGCGTCGGAGAGATGCCGTTCTGGCCTCCTAGCGGAACGGTTGGCGTCGACGGGGATGGCGGCGATGAGTCCAGCTCCGCGTACTCGACCGACGAGGAGGAGTCGATGTTACTCACCATGGAGCAGCGGTTGCGGTTGGCGCATCAGTGGGTGGCGAACCCTAGCAGCAGCCATGAGTTGACGCATGGACTTGGCGGCGTGCTGTAAGTACCCTTGTCCTACTCCTCTGATTCATCCAATTGGGCATTTTTAGGGTTTGTTCATCTTCTGCTTTATCTAGTTGGGGATTAGGTTTTATCCAATTGAAGTGACTAGACTAACCTAGTAACATAGTGTATTGCACTCTCAATTTAGTTCAATTACTGTGGCTCTCCAAATTGTTCTGTACTGTCT
>NW_021292482.1:0-7120 GCF_002162155.2 Triticum dicoccoides
CTTTGTCCATCGGCCAAACTCTCCGGTGGCGGTTTTCTTATGACCGCCTGTTCGGCCACCGCGCCGACGATGACTTCTCGGGTCATCGAAAGCAGTCTTCAAGTTAACTCGGAACTCGCCGAGCAGTTAGATCCGATGGAGCTCTCTTCCTTAAACGAGCTCTTGGATCGCATCGCCGCCCTGGGAGTCGCTACAGACTACGATCAGATTGGGCCTAAACCCGATCTGAGAGAGATCAACTCTCCCCGGGTTACCCACCACGTTGCCGTGGTTGAGGAACAATACGACGACCCTTCCTCTATTTTAAGGACTAGCTATGTCCGGATTCCCGATCCCTCCATGTCGAATTCCCGCGGAGGGGAGGACGTCACTCAAGCCCTGAACCTAAAGTCAGGCAGCGAGCTAGATTCATTGGACAACATCCAAGAACCCAAGCTTCCAAGTTCGAAAACTTCTTGGCCCCTGAGTCTTAGATTGGACGGGGTTCCGAATTTAATTCCACCCGCCCACCCAAACATAAGGGATCTATCCCAAATCCAGCAAGAGCCCGCAGAAACAGTACACCATTACTGGGCCAGATTCCTCCTGGTCATGAATAGGATAAAGGATTGCCGTGAGGAGGACGCAATTTCATTCTTTTGCAATAATTGCACGAACAAGGGAATCCTCAACGCCGTAAGTCGTCGTGAAATTACACGCTTCGCTAACTTGGCGTCCATAGTACGGAAGTACTGTGCGATGGAAAGCGCCTGGAAAACCGAAATCAATTTTTGGGACAATCCGGCCCTGAATACAACCCCAGTCCGAAATAAAAGGGTGCATCATCGCCAGGCACCTGGGTTAAATACCAAAAAGCAAAAACCCTCTATAGGGCATTGGAACCGTACTAGAAGGATAGCTCAATGGACTGGGTATTATTTTCTATAAGATCCTGCATAATAAATGATCCTTAAATCAGTTATTCTAACTATTTCAAGTCTCGGGGGCTACTGGCATATATAACTGTCAAATTTTCTCACCCGTATGTCTTTTACATACTGCTCCGTGGCTCTGACTAGACCATTTTGAGCGGCACGAAGGTGCGCATCTCCCGAATTGAAGGCATCCAATGCCTCTGGGGAGAAACATGCGTCACGAAGTACTGTCCGGCGACGCCTGTGATTCATGGCACTCTCCACCTCGAAATTGGTGGCAGATAACCTGTCGGCTTCCTCTGTCGGAGGAGCGTCCGACGCACGCCTCGTGCCCGCCTCCGCTTCTGGACCTGGCGTTGGAGCCTAGCTGGCGGAGGCTCGATGGGAAACCTCTCCGGATACAGTCCGGCGAGCGCTCTTTTTCCTGAAAAGAGCACAAGTGTTAGTATGCCTTCCGGGAATAAAACCTGGGAGTAAGATGACACGCCATACCGTTACGCCGGCATCTCAATCCGGACCGCACTCCATTTAAGCCTGCTGGGCCTTGCTGTCCCTTGTTGACTAGCTGCCGCAGGCTCGGCCTTCCACCTCAAGGACTTCCCCTGCGAAACACCATTGGTATACGGTGATTAAAAATAAGCACGGATGGGTCATTTTCAAAGTATTGGGACTTCGGTCTCAGTTACCTGTGAGGCTGGAAGTATTCCGGGGTAATCGGCCGTAATGGCGACCAAGGCATTATCGATGCTCAGTTGGTGAAATACCCCATCAATCAGCTCCACCGATATGTCCGGATCCTCTTGAGAGGCCGGATCGAGGAACCGTTCTGGATCCTCGGGTTGTGGAGGCGGGCTGTTTATATCCCTTACGGCCTGGCGCAGTTCCTGCGTCAAAATCGCAAAATGAGATACTTGACTATGGGAATATGGATCAGATGGGCAAAACGAAATGTCCGCTTACCCAGCTTGGAGGATTGTACATAGAAAATCCGTCCTACGGATTGACGCAGAGAAATTCCTCCTCTTCTCCCTTGTACAATGCGGACAAGATCTTCATCAGATCGACGACCGATCCCGGCCCCTTATGGCCGCAGCGGGTGGCATCATCCTCCCCGTTGAAATCCCACATGGGGTGGCCTCTATACTGGAGCGGCTGCACCCCCCGCATAATGCGTGTGGCCATGACCCCAATCATGGTCAGTCTGGAATGAGCTAACAACCTAATTCGGCTCATCAGGTAAAGGACGTCCCTGTCAATTTCCTTCTAAGGGCTCCGTGGACGCCAGCTTAGGCGTTTCTTCAAAGGAGCATCATTGAACTCAGGGAGGATGATCCGAGCAGGGTCCGGCAGGGGGACATCTTCTATATAAAACCATTCCGAAGGCCAGTCTTCGAACGCCTTCTTCGGGGTTCAGGATAGATATCCGGTCCCAGCGATGCGCCATAGTTCGGCTCCGCCCACTTGATATATTGACCCCTCTTGAGAACGGGGCACAAGGCAGAACAGCTTCTTCCACAGCGTAAAATGAGCCTCGATGCCCAAAAACAGCTCGCAAATGGCCACGAAGCACGCAATATGCAAAATGGAGGTAGGCGTAAGGTTGTGCAACTGGAGGCCATAGAACTCCAGGAGCCCCCGGAGAAACGGATGAATTAGAAAACCGAGCCCTCTTATCAAATAAGGGACAAGGCATACCCGCTCTCCTTTGGAGGGGCTGGGGACGCTCTCCGCTTGCTTTCTGCCCTTATAGGTGGCGAGTCCGGCTCGAACCGGAACCATGAAGGCTGGGGGGAGAAATCCCTTGGTTTGGAGCGTCACTAACTCGCTGTGCGGGATGGAGCATCTCTCCCAATCTCCAGGCTGAGGGCTGGGAGGGCGAGAGGAGAAGCCGCGTCGACTGTCCATGATGGAATGGATTTCTGTCAGATGCGCTCTGACGAATGCTCGCGAAGGGAGGATGGTGTGATTCGGATCTAGATCCTCGTCCCGTTTATAGGCAGCTCATTTGCGCAGCTAGGGGGGTAAATGTAAAAATACCCTGGCTCTTCGCATTCGTTCAACACGTGGAAGATGGCCATTATTGGGCGTGGAAGCCAAGGAGCGCAATATTTACGAGAAGCCGGACGCTATTCAACAGGTACACAGGATTTGGAGAAGAACCCGCCTTGCAATGCCGAAGACAATCTACGCGCCGGACTCATCGCCATTGAAGCCTGGTTCGGGGGCTACTGAGGGAGTCCCGGATTAAGGGGTGTCCGGATAGCTGAACTATCACCTTTGGCCGGACTCCTGGACTATGAAGATACAAGATTGAAGACTTCGTCCCGTGTCCGGATGGTACTTTACTTGGCGTGGAAGGCAAGCTTGGCGATACGGATATGTAGATCTCCTACCATTGTAACCGACTCTGTGTAACCCTAACCCTCTTTGATGCCTATATAAACCCGAGGGTTTTAGTCCGTAGGACGAACAACAATCATACCATAGGCTAGCTTCTAGGGTTTAGCCTCTCTGATCTCGTGGTAGATCCACTCTTGTACTACCCATATCATCAATATTAATCAAGCAGGAATAGGGTTTTACCTCCATCGAGAGGGCCCAAACCTGGGTAAAAACATCGTGTCCCTTGTCTCCTGTTACCATCCGCCTAGACGCACAGTTCGGGACCCCCTACCCGAGATCTGCCGGTTTTGACACCAACAGTGAGCGTCGGAGGCACTCGGCTCGTTGGCTCTGGTTAGTGTGGGCTGGTTCCCAGTCCGGCGAGTTAGGCTGCGGAGGTGGATCTGGGGGTGGAAGTTGGTGGTGGAGGAGTGGTGGCGGCCAGGCTTGATCTCCCCTCCTGTCGGCGCCGGTGCTCGAGGTGAGCAGCTGTGTTAATGGAGGTGTATCCCGCAGTCTGCGGTGAGGACGCTCGCCGTGGAGTTGCTGGGTGATGGGAGGTCTCGCGCTCCTATGCTTGCCGGACACAGCGACCAACGTATGCGGGAAGGTTCAGTCTGCGATGCTTGAGGCGAAAGCCTTGTGCCGGCCTTGCCGGCATCGATGATGGCGACGCCTTCCGGCGCCGTTTTCCTCCATGGAGGCGTCATTGTCAAGCTCCTGCATTATGTCCTCTAATGTGCTCCGGGTGAAAGCCTAGATCCATCCATGGATCGGACATCGACGAGGTCTTTGACATCGTTACCCCCTTGGCGGCGTTGTCTTTGGAGCCATTGAGATGCTATGGTTTGTTTGTCGTCTCGGCTCAAGTGCGGTTGGTCTGTTGGTGTGTGGTTGGGCTGATGGATTGTTTTTGGTGGTGGTTGTGGAAGTGAATTGTGGCGGCGTTCTTTGCCTTGGTCATCCTGATGCTATTGGTCGATCTCTCTCTTGGGGGCTTGTGGCAGCGGTGAGGTCTCGGATTTTGGTGCCCTTGGACAACGCATGAGGTTTGGTTGCCTCACATAGTGCTCTGGTTCCCTCTATTTGTGATGGTGGCCGTGGTGTGGCCCAGAGGAGGTGCGGGGCTGTCTCGGCAGAACATTGCCTTCGTCACGGTCTGTGGCTCTCTCCGTCGCGTCGTGGCTAGGCATTGGGAAGCCCTTCGACGGTGGCTGCGACTCTCCTAGTTCTTCAAGGTGCTGAGTGATCGCAGGGTAGCAGGCGACTTCTTCTCTTCGTCTTCTCGGTGTTGATTCTCCTTTTGACTGATCCAACAATACTAGTTTCCGCTCTAAGTTCTTGGTTTTGGCTGCTTGTCGTAGCTCATTTCCTGGTTCTCCTCTGTTGTGCCTCGGTCCTTCTTGTGTGTGTTGGGTGCTGCAGTTGTGTAGCCGTTGTGTTGTATCTCAGTCTTACTTATGATAATGAGAATGGTTCAGGCTGGCGTAAGCCCGCCGTAGCTCCGTCAACAATCAGTCTTCCTCTTCCACAATTGGAAAATCTGGTCTGTTTTCAAGAGCAAACCAAGGCCACCACCCTCTGCCCGCACAATCCAGGAGTCGTAAAACCCATTTTCAAGCATATGTTGTGGCACCTGTATCACAGCTAGGCTTTGCTTCTTCAAATCAAAGTTGAGAATTCCAGCAAAATTCCCACTAAGAATCCAGTAAAGTGAATCCCCAAGAAGCACACCGGGCCTTATGGTACAAACCATGGTGGCGTCATCACTTACAAGAAGCGAGGTGGGAACCTTGAATGGGACCGGTGCTGATATAAGATCACCCCATATGCCGGTCTCGGACGAGTAAACACAGGCGAGCGCCCGACTGTGTTGTTCGTCGACGTTGTCTACCACTGTCAAGACCACATGAAATTGTTGGATATCTCGGGCAGCACGAAGCACTGCCCCATTCATGGACTTGGTCCCATGCGTCAGAAACCATGTGGGTATCTAAAGGCGGTGCTGTTTGCCATTGATGGGATCCCACACCAGGACCTGGATCGGACGTATGTTTAAGATGAGTAGGAGGCCATGGTGGCATCCAAGGGAGATGAAAATGGCGCCGTCGCGGTGCGGCAAGGAGAAGCGGCCTGGCGGAGGTTTTGGTTACCGAATGAGGCAATTTTACCGAGGGGAACGGGTAAATGTGGTTACCACGGTTACCGAGAAATACCGAGAATATTTCGAGCGAATTTTATAGTTGAATTTTGAATTCAAATAAGTGAATGAACGAATATTCGAACCAGAGACCTCTCAAAACAGGAACTAGGTTGCTACCAGCATGCCAGAACCAACTCTCATGGCATTAATTAGATCCTACATACTTTACTGTAAATCAAGTGTTTAAATTCAAAAAATTTAAAAAACTGGTATTTTTTGCTCGGTATGGCGATTTACCGAGGGGCACGGAAATACGAGGTAACCATGGAAAATTTTGAAATTTCGACCGGTAACCAAAACCTTGGACACGATTGGGGGCCTCGAGAGTAGGTTCGAAGGGGATGCCGTCGCCGCCTCTGATGAACAAGCCGAGGACGGGAGGCTTTCGGGGGTGGTGGCGGCAGAAGCGGCGGGAGAAGGCGGGGTCGGAGACGAGGCGGCGCCAGCGCTTGCAGATGGCAGAGGCGCGCGGGAGGGAGGAGGGCTGCGGGGGAGGCGGAGTAGTATCTCGCAGAGCAGGTCGTCGTTGCTGGAGCTAATCTTGACATGTGTGTACGTGCATGTGTGCACTGCAAGTTAGTGGCCTAGAGATGGCCGGATCGTTTAGCCAGTTGTGTACTGGAGTGAGTCCAGTAGTTGGTGTTGGACTGGTCGTGGTGCCTAGAGCGATTCTAGGAGAGGATCAAGTCAGGTTGTTAGCTGAACACGGCTGGGTAGTGTTTGGCCGTTGAGTTAGTGGGCATAAGAATAGGGCTAGCCGGCTAGTTAGTGGTGTGAGTGGTGCATGGTAGTTGTGGCTGCATGCACCGTGGAGTGTCAAGTCCATGTTTAAATGGTTCCCTGAGTGAATGGAGTTAATTGCACAGAAGTACTACAATTCAGGCATCACATGCAGATTGGTACCACGATTGCTAATTTTTGCGTGTCAGTACCAACATTGGTCCAAATTTTTGCAAATTGGACTAAAACGCGTATTTATACGTATTGACGCCCGATCCGACAGGTCGGGCCCACCCGTCAGGTGCCACGCTGGCCAATCGGCGCGTGCCCGCTTGCTGACTAGGACGAGTCGGTGCGCTGCTGTCCTAACCGGCCCGGTCGCACCAGCAACAGTCCGGCCGCACCATTCCCCTCCCCCTCCTCCTCCTCGCTCGAACCCTAGTCCATGGCGTCGGCGATTCCGCCAGTCGGCGGCGAGGGCGTCCACGGCGGCGGCGAGGGCGTCCACGGCGTCGGAGAGATGCCGTTCTGGCCTCCTAGCGGAACGGTTGGCGTCGACGGGGATGGCGGCGATGAGTCCAGCTCCGCGTACTCGACCGACGAGGAGGAGTCGATGTTACTCACCATGGAGCAGCGGTTGCGGTTGGCGCATCAGTGGGTGGCGAACCCTAGCAGCAGCCATGAGTTGACGCATGGACTTGGCGGCGTGCTGTAAGTACCCTTGTCCTACTCCTCTGATTCATCCAATTGGGCATTTTTAGGGTTTGTTCATCTTCTGCTTTATCTAGTTGGGGATTAGGTTTTATCCAATTGAAGTGACTAGACTAACCTAGTAACATAGTGTATTGCACTCTCAATTTAGTTCAATTACTGTGGCTCTCCAAATTGTTCTGTACTGTCT
>NW_021292483.1:0-1401 GCF_002162155.2 Triticum dicoccoides
GGCCGGCAGTGGTAGTCGGGATTTCACAACTGGGATTCAGACTTTCAGAGACGAAGGCTGCCTTGCTGCTTTGAGATCCGTACTGCCAGGTGTCACTCAAAGAGTGGGTCTCCAGATTAGAAGTATACGACCCACTCCGGTGACTCGCACACGACCATCGCCATCAGCGCCGCCCAGACGGCCGTCATGACGAGCGCGGTGAGTGCGATCATCCAGGTGCGCCACCGGTCCTAATCCACCGGGATGGCATGCTTCGATGATTGTGGCGATGGCGCAACGCGTGCTTTGGCAGCCACGACGATGCCACGAGGGCAGCCTGGCTACTTCGACAATGTTGTGACGACATCTTTTGAGGTCGTGGTGTGCTCTGATGGTTGCAGTGATGCTATAGCATCAACATGTCAGTTTCAATGATGTTGCAATGATGTGCTTCAACGGACGTAATAGGTGCTTCCACAGCCATGGCGGTGCTACGACAGCAACTCGGCTGCTTTGATGATGTTGCTACTGTGTGCTTCAATAACCTTGCCGATGTTGAGATGAACCGCGAAAGTGGTGTCCTTCGGGCGGTCATGGCAATGCTGCGACGCCGTGCTTTGACGACTGTGTCGATGCTGCGGCAGCGTGCTTTGGCGTCCATGGTGATTCCGCGATGGCAGCCTGACTGCTTCGACAATGTCGCGATGACATGCTTTGAGGTCGTGGTGCGCTTTGACGGTTGCGGCGATGCTATAGCGGCAAGATATTTGTTTCAGTGATGTTGCGATGATGTGCTTTGACGGCCGTGACAGGTGGTTTAGCAGCCGTGGCGATGCTATGACGACAACCCAGCTGCTTCGATGATGTTACCTGGCGATGCTACGACGGCAACCCAGCTGCTTCAGTGATGTTGTGACGGTGTGCTTTGACAGCCGTGTCGATGTTGTGATAAACCGCGATGACGGCGTGCTTCGATGACCACGGCGAGGCTCCGACGAATGCCCAACTTCTTCGAGGATGCCGCGGCGATGTGCTTCCCAGTCGTGGCAGTGCTGCCACGTTGGCACCGCTGTTTCGACGATGCTACGACGGCAGCCTGGCTGCTCCATTGATGCTGCGATGGTATATATGCTTGGACTACAACGACGGCGGCCGAGGAGTCAAAGATGCTACTCTAAGCATAGCTATATCGAAGCAATCATGACTCCATAAGCTTTCTAGTACCAAATCCAACAAACACCCACAATGAACGTCAAAAGAGACTCTTTTGTGCTAGTGAACTTTAATAGTAATAAATAGTTTGGAGACCCATAGGATGTTTCAGGATTTTCGTAGATAATAGATTTGTATTTGTGTCTTAATTTTTCTATGTGTTGTTAAATTAATCATTACATGCAAGAACACAGACAGCACGATAGAGAA
>NW_021292484.1:0-1077 GCF_002162155.2 Triticum dicoccoides
TGTCGAACCACCATCCCTGCATTCATCCTCTGTTGCTTCTGACCAATTTGATGATGTTGCATACTCTCCTTTGCTGTTACCTAACCATGGTGCAGGAACCGGACGTGGAGCTCGTTTGGAGCTGTTGGAGGATTCACCATCATCATCGTCGTCTTCTGGTGGGCACGTCGATCGCCCTATGTTGCATGGCATCGATTCGCGTGCCCATGCATGGTCACCCGACGAGCCCGTCGCGCCGAGCATCTCCACTGCTCGGTCCGTTTCGCCAGCGGCCGCCGAGTCGCCCGCGGCTCGGCCCGTCACGCCGTCTTCGCCTGCGGCTCGGCCCGTCACGCCGTCTTCGCCCGCGGCTCGGGTCCTCACGTCGCCTTCATCAGCGGATCGGCCCGCGACACCGGCCGCGCCACGGCCCACTATGCCGAGCTCGCCATCGGCCCGGTCTATGATGCCGGAGTCGCCAGCTGCTTCGTCTGCTCTGCCGGTTTCGCCGGTGGGTCGGCCTTCTTCGCCAACCGAGTCCGAGGCTACCGTGACTGGCTCCTCGTCACCGGCTGACTCGTCAACGTCGCCGTCCTCCAGCCCGTTGCAGGCTGCTCCGTCGACCTCGGTGGTTCCTGTGTCCCGACCACATACACGCAGTCGCAGTGGCATTTTCAAACCTAAGGAATGTAAGGATGGTACGGTTGCTTGGTTGGCTGCTTGTTTGGCTGCTGCTGTTGCGGATCCATCTTCTGAGCCTCGCTCATATCAGGCTGCCCTGCACATTCCACATTGGCGAGAGGCTATGGAGCAGGAGTTTCATGCTCTTCTTCGTAACAAGACATGGACTCTCGTTCCTCCACCACCACGGGTAAATGTTATTGACTCAAAATGGGTATTCAAAGTGAAGAAGCATTCGGATGGATCTATTGAGCGTTACAAAGCGCGACTTGTTGCTCGCGGTTTTCGGCAGCGTCATGGTCTTGACTATGAGGACACCTTCAGTCCTGTCGTCAAGCCTACCACTATTCGGCTTCTTCTCTCCATTGCTGTTTCTCGTGGTTGGTCACTTCGTCAACTTGATGTGCAGAATGCTTT
>NW_021292485.1:0-969 GCF_002162155.2 Triticum dicoccoides
TGCTCTTAAACAAATATAGCAAACCGCACGGAAGAATATTTAAGATCGAATCAACAACAGGTGGTGTAGCACACACCTTGACCTCGTGCACGTATTATTATGTAAGTCATGTGTATTATTAGCCATAAATTGAGTGTGGTATGTGTAACATGCATTATTCGCTCCTTGGTGTCCATTATAAGGGGTGACGCCATGATATTGGCGGTTTCAGCGAAGCGAGAGAGAGGAGGAGAAAGATTTTTCTATGGGTGAATAAGGTTTGACAAGTTGCAAGAGGGGCATGGGGGTAGGGGATTGGATAAGGTCATGGAGAAATGCGACGGGCGGCAGAAAGCATCCGCCACAGCTATAGCGAAGAGGTAGGTGGGAGGGTGAGAAAATGTAGTTGTGGCGGGCGTGAAGTAGGATCCGCCACACAAAACTCCTACAAAATTTGAAAAGGGTGGGCGCGCGTGAGCCAAACATAGATGTGGCGGTCTATAAAAATCGCCCACCACTGTTTATCAAGAAACTATAGGCGGGCATGTCTTAAGTGCCTGCAACTGCTTATTTTTGGCCATGCTTAAATTAGCAAGAGTGTACGAGTGATAGGTCGTTAGTTGTGCCCGCCAGTGTTACTTGGAAAGAAATGGCGAGCTATTAATAGTACCCGCCACTGCTAGTTTTGCAAAATAGCTATGGCTGGTGCCCGGAACCACCCACCACTAATTTGAGTTCACCTATATGCCTTTTACCCGCATTGCTAGTTTGATTAGGATACATAACTAGTTTAAAATGCAATGATATTATAAAATTTACCTATACACAATTAATCTCTCTTGAATCTGTATGTTCTTATTTCATGACTATGCACATTCCACCATGGCACATCAACTACAAAATGCTTATACTTGGTGTTTAAATATGTGCTAACTTTTCTGGCTAAGGCGCTAGATAAGAATGCCGAAAAGATAATGGGTCATAGTGCGA
>NW_021292486.1:0-1258 GCF_002162155.2 Triticum dicoccoides
GTCTCGCTTCACGGTATTCCATTGGTTATCAGTTCAGACCGTGGCAGTTTATTCACTTCAAGATTCTGGGCAAGTTTCCAAGAAGCTATGGGCACTCATCTGTCTTTCAGCACTGCTTTTCATCCTCAGTCACAAGGGCAAGTTGAACGTGTCAACCAAGTTCTCGAAGACATGCTTCGAGCTTGTGTTATTTCCTTCGGCAAGAAATGGGAGGAATCTCTTCCGTATGCTGAGTTCTCTTATAATAATAGCTATCAAGCTAGTCTGAAGATGGCCCCCTTCGAAGTGTTATATGGACGAAAGTGCCGAACCCCTCTGAACTGGTCAGAAACTGGGGAACGTCCACTCTTTGGCCCGGATATTATCCAAGATGCCGAAGAACAAGTCCGCATTATTCGCGAGAATCTCAAGACTGCTCAGTCACGTCAGAAGAGTCAGTATGACCGTCATCATAAAGACATGCTCTATCAACCTGGCGAAAAGGCCTATCTTCGCGTTACACCAATGAAGGGTGCTCACCGCTTCGGGATCAAAGGGAAGCTAGCTCCCCGCTATATTGGCCCATTCACTATTCTGGAAAGGCGTGGAAAAGTGGCATATCAACTGGAGCTTCCGTCGAACCTTTCTCAGGTTCACGATGTGTTCCATGTGTCACAACTCCGCCGTTGCTTCAAGGACCCAATCCGAGCTGTGGATCATGGAGTGCTCGAATTGCAACAGGACCTCTCCTATAAAGAGCATCCGGTCCGCATTCTCGACCAAGCTGAACGCCGCACACGCCAGAAGGCGATCAAGTTCCTCAAGGTCCAGTGGTCGAATCACTCTGAAGACGAAGCCACCTGGGAACGCGAGGATCGCCTGCGTGATGAATACCCCGCACTGTTTCCTTCTACCTCCTAAAATCTCGGGACGAGATTTCTTGTAGTGGAGGAGATTTGTAACGCCCGGATAATCTTGCTACAGTAATCCCATGCTAATCATGGCACGTCATCCCGATTACTGTTGCTATCCTCGCAATAATTCGAAACCGTTCAAATTCAAAATTCAAATTGATGAAAACAATAAAAGTTTTAAAAATTTAAAATAAAATTGTTCGGTGGTTGGCGAATATTACAAAGGTAATTATGGTGCCACAGGCATAATTTTATAAAATGGCTAAATGGATTAAATGATTTAAACAGAAAAGAAATAAAAGAAGAAAATACAAAAGGAAAGAAAAACAGAAAACCAAAAAAAAAAGGAGGGAAGCCCCCCCCCC
>NW_021292487.1:0-1193 GCF_002162155.2 Triticum dicoccoides
TGTCGGTAATGAGAGTGGTGTGGTGAACACGATTTGGTAAAGGTATCGATGAGAGGCCATGTAGGAGTACATGGTGGGTTGTTTCATTGAAGCCGACCTTAAGCACTGAGATCTGTATGTGTGATTTAAGAATCAGCTACTACCATGCATTGGGCCCGAAACCAATGGACCCTCTCGGCTTCTTATTCACCCTAGTTCTCCGTCCAGGAGTTGCAAGTAGTTTCTGGTGTTTGTAGCCTACTGGAGGCCGTGGACAGCGCTGACCGTAGGGGTGGGCTGTGATGCAGTAGGTACGTGGCACGGTGTACCGAATACCCGTTAGGTATCTCGGGAACCCTGTTCACATCGTTCGGGGCCGTATGGGAAACCTCGGCCGGACTCCCTGCGGATGGAACCTGGATAGGCGATAAACCTGGACTGGAGGCTTAGGTGATTAGGTAGGTCATGGCCGACACCCACGTTGGGCTTCCGCTTGAAGGTTGCCGAGTACATGTCGTGTAAACGACGGTAAGTGGTGAGAGCGTGTATGAAGGAGTACACCCCTGCAGGGTTAACATGATCTATTTGAATAGCCGCGTCCGCGGTAAAGGACTACTTGGTTGCCTATACAGTTCATAGACAAGTAAATGGAAACTACTAAAAGCCTCAAGATAAGTGTGAGTGCCGAGGATGGCTCTTCCGTAGGAAGACGGAGGTGGATCCTCGGTAGTGTATTGAAGTGGTGAGTAGTGGACTCATGTGCGCAAAACCATTTCAAGTTGGAGTATCGTAGGATAGCCTAGCCAAGAGTCAAAGCTGGCTTGCTGCAATAACTCCACCAACCCTTCTTGATACTATGCATGTATGTAGGATCTGATGTAAGTCTTGCTGATTACCTTTGTACTCATGTTGCTATAATCTACATTTTTACAGAAGACGCTGCAACCCCTTCTGATGGGTTCTATGTAGACGTTGACATCAACGAGTAGGCTAAAGACCCAGGTGGTGACCCTGAGCTTGTGAAGGACCACGTAGTATAGCTAGGCTTTCCAAGCCTCTTTTATTTTACTAGTTGTCTGTACTCAGACAAGTTACTTCCGCTGCTGGTTTGTATGACTGTATGACTTGTATGTTGGGTCGTGAGACCCGTACCTTGGTGTATGTTATGTATGGCTCCCTGAGCCTTAAATAAAGTACTTGTGTCGTAGAGTCAT
>NW_021292488.1:0-911 GCF_002162155.2 Triticum dicoccoides
AAAAAAATTTAAAAAATATGTTCAAAAAGTGCGGGTGCGGGGGGCCGGGTGCGGGGGAGGGTTGCGATGGGTGGAGCTAGCGGGGGAGGGTGCGGGTGCGATCGAGATGGAGGGGGATCGAGATCGAGATGGAGGGGGAATCGAGATCAAGTGTCCTCATGAATTCAAAAAGTGCCCATGAAATTTAAAAATATTCATGATATCAAAAAGTGCCCATGAAATACAATCGAGAAATGAAGACTACGATTTAAATACAATCGGTCTTAGCTAGCTATCTGTTCACAATCTTCTTGCCCTTCTTTTTCGCAAACGGAGTTCTTCTGTGGAACGGACGTCCTTTAAGTAGGGTGGTCCTGCTTCTTCTTGTGGTGTGTGCTGCTACTTCATCGTCGTCGTCATGTTCGATCTTCGGGTCGCCGTACTTGTTGAAGTCTTGCTCATTGGCTACTCCATCCATTCCGATGATCTTCCTTTTGCCTCTCCTCACGACAACACGACTGGGCTTTGGCGGGTCGGTAATGAAGAAGCATTGGTCCACTTGGGAAGCCAGTACCCATGGCTCATTTTTCACGGTGACGTTTGCGCCCGCGGTCTTGGATTTGGCTTCGGGTATAACCATGGTGGTGAAATACCGGTCTTCTTTTATGACGTTTTTGGCCCATCTGACACGGAACATCGGGACCTTCTCTCCAGCGTAGCTCAGCTCCCAGATCTCCTCGATCCTTCCGTAGTATCTGTCCTTGTCGTTACCGGTGTAGGATTCCATCGTTACCCCGGAGTTCTGATAACCATCGCTCTTCATGTCCTTGTCCTCGGTGTAGAATGTGTAGCCGTTGATATCGTACGCCTCATAGGTCATCAGGTTGTGCTCGGCGCCCTGTGACAAGGCGAATATGAGTTGTTCTTCCGCG
>NW_021292489.1:0-1627 GCF_002162155.2 Triticum dicoccoides
GTTTTCCTTGAAGAGGAAAGGGTGATGCAGCACAGTAGCGTAAGTATTTCCCTCAGTTTTTGAGAACCAAGGTATCAATCCAGTAGGAGGCTTCTCAACAAGTCGCACGAACCTACACAAACAAACAAACAACTCGCAACCAACGCGACAAAGGGGTTGTCAATCCCTTCACGGCCACTTGCGAAAGTGAGATCTGATAGAGATAATATGATAAGATAAATATATTTTTGGTATTTTATAATATAGATGCAGAAAATGAAGATGCAAATAAAAGTAGATTGGAAGCAAATATGATAAGAGATAGACCCAGGGGCCATAGGTTTCACTAGTGGCTTCTCTCAAGAGCATAAGTATTACGGTGGGTGAACAAATTACTGTCGAGCAATTGATAGAAAAGTGAATAATTATGACGTTATCTAGGCATGATCATGTATATAGGCATCACGTCTGGAACAAGTAGACTGACTCCTGCCTGCATCTACTACTATTGCTCCACACATCGACCGCTATCCAGCATGCATCTAGAGTATTAAGTTCATAAGAACAGAGTAACGCATTAAGCAAGATGACTTGATGTACAGGGATAAACTCAAGCAATATGATATAAATCCCATCTTTTTATCCTTGATGGAAACAATACAATACGTGTCTTGAAACCCTTTCTGTCACTGGGTAAGAACACCACAAGATTGAACCCAAAGCTAAGCACTTCTCCCATGGCAAGAAAGATCAATCTAGTAGGCCAAACCAAACCCATAATTCGAAGAGACTTGCAAAGATAACTCAATCATATAAAAGAATTCAGAGAAGATTCAATTATTATACATAGATAAATCTGATCATAAACCCACAATTCATCGGATCTCGACAAATACACCACAAAAAGAGATTACATCAAATAGATCTCCACAAGAGAGGGGGAGAACATTTTATTGAGATCCAAAAAGAGAGAAGAAGCCAACTAGCTAATAACTATGGACCCGAAGGTCTGTGGTAAACTACTCACAACACATCGGAAGGGCTATTGTGTTGATGTAGAAGCCCTCCATGGTGGAATCCCCCTCTGGCAGAACTCCAGCGACGGCTCCAAGATGGGATCTCGCGGATACAGAAGGTTACGGTGGAGGAAATTGTGTTTTGGTTGCTCCCTGGATGTTTTCGGGGTATGTAGGCTTATATAGGAGGAAGAAGTATGTCGGTGGACGCCCGAGGGGCCCACAAGACATGGGGTGCGCCCTATAGGGGGGGCGCGCCCTACCCTCTCATGGCCGCCTGTACTGCTTCTTGACTTGCACTCCAAGTCCTCTGGATCACGTTCGTTCCAAAAATCACGCTTTCAAAGGTTTTATTCCGTTTGGACTCCGTTTGATATTCCTTTCCTTCGAAATACTGAAATAGACAAAAAGCAATACGGGCTGGGCCTCCGGTTAGTAGGTTAGTCCCAAAAATGATAATAATGTATAAAATAAAGCCCATAAACATCCAAAACAGGTAATATAATAGCATGGAACAATAAAAAATTATAGATACGTTGGAGACGTATCAAGCCATCATAATCATGTCCTTCCTCCTCCGTTGTTCGATAACCGTAGCCTGCTTCACCCTCTGCTTCCAGACCATCGGTTTC
>NW_021292490.1:0-2307 GCF_002162155.2 Triticum dicoccoides
GCTTATCTTGCGTATTTTAGAGTATCCACTTTCACTTGTCTATGAACTGATATAAGCAACCCAGAAGTCCTTTTCCGCGGACACGGCTATTCGAATAGATCATATTAACCCTGCAGGGGTGTACTTCTTCACACATACTCTCACCACTTACCGCCGTTTACACAACATGTACTCGGCAACCTTCAAGCGGAAGCCCAACGTGGGTGTCGGCCACGGCCTGCCTAAACACTCAAGTCTCTAGTCCAGGTTTATCGCCTATTCGGGTTCCATCCATGAGGAGATCCGGCCGGAGTTTCGCTCACAGCCCCAAACGATGTGAACAGGGTTCCGTGACACCAAACGGGCGCCCGGTTTACCCGGCCACGTGCCTACCGCATCACAGCCCACCCCTACAGTCAGCGCTGCGCACGGCCTCCAGCATACTACAAACACCAGAAACTACTTGCAACTCCTGGACAGAGGACAAGGGTGATTAAGAAGCCGAGAGGGTCCATTGGTTTCGGGCCCAATGCGTGGTAGTAGCTGAATCATGGATCACAAACACAGAACTTGGTTCCTGAGGACGGCTTCAATGAGACAACCCACCATGTACTCCTACATGGCCTCTCACCGCTACCTTTACCAAATCGTGTTCACACACTTAGCTCACACACAGTAGGACATGTTCACACACCTCCGATTCATCCCCGATGAATCAGACCTGACTCAACTCTAAGCAGTAGCAGGCATGACAAACAAGCATGAATGAGTAGGCACAACAGGGCTCAAACAACTCCTACTCATGCTAGTGGGTTTCATCTATTTACTGTGGCAATGACAGGTCATGCAAAGGATAAAGGGGTTCGGCTACCGCAGCAAGTAACAGATGAATCGGTGTTGTCCTAATGCAGTAAAAGAGAGCAGGAGCGAGAGAGTGGAATTTTATCGGAATGAACAAGGGGGTTTTGCTTGCCTGGCACTTCTGAAGATAACATTGAGTCTTCATCAGTGTCAACGATCACATCATCGGTATCATGTCTATCGAGAGGGGACAAATACCGGCAACACAAAAGGGAACACAATCAATGCAATGCACAATATGATGCATGATCATGACATGGCAAAATGAATGTGTTTTGGGCTAATGCAACTAGCAACAGATTAAATGAAGTTGGTTTGAATACAAGATTCAAATTCATACTCCATATGTGATTATTCAAATGCCATTTAATTGATTTGTGCTAAACAGCAGCTATAAGTTGTTCTAACATGCATGAAAATGGTACAGATGGATTCCTTGAATTTTTCTGATAATTTTTCATATATAAATTATTTAATTTGGAGTTACGGTTGAATTACTATGAATTTTTGAAGTATTGAACATTTTCTGGAATTTCCTGAATATTTAGAATTAAAATAATTCCAGAAAATGATTTAACTGTGTCAGCCTGACGCCAGCATGACGTCAGCGAGTCAACGGCCAGGTCCAGGTCAAACCTGACGTGTGGGGGCCACACGTCAGTGACACAGGTTAGACAAGGGGGTTAGTTTAGTTTAATTAAAGATTAGGGGCACTAGGGCCCACATGTCAGTGGCTCTAGGCCTGGGTTAGCGGGGTGGTTAGGCCCTAATGACCGGCCACGTCAGCTCTCGCCGGAGTTTAGCCGGCGACGACCACAGAGCACGGCGGGGGACGCCGGACTTGCGCTAGGGGCATCGGATCGACGCGCCAAGGGCACCAGGAGGTAGCCCGTGCCCGTGCGCATCTAGGGGGACCAACGGGAGGTGCGGGGGTGGCCGGGGTTCGCCGGAGTGGAGCCCGAGGCGGCGCCCGGAGCTCCGGGTTGGGGCGAGTTAGTGCTACGGTGCGCAAACGAGAGAGGTGAGCGGCTAGCGGGGCGCTACGCGGTGCGGGGAGCGAGTTAGGCATGCCAGGGCGACCAAATGGTCACCGGAGCTACGCCGGCGACGAGCTCAGGCGGCGGCGTGCTACGGCCAGCTATGAAATGGCGGCTACGGCGAGCGGCAAGCCACGGGGTTAGGGGCAAAACGTGCAGGAGCTCACGGTGGTTCGGATGGGGTAGATGACGAGCTCGGGGAAGCGGAGACGGCGGCGAATCGACGGTGAAGATCCTCGGCGGCCGGCGATGGAAACGGCGATGGTGGCGGCGTTGCAGCGTGTCCGGGACCTTGTGGCTCGGTGGGGAGAAAGAGGGGGTCGAGGCGGAGCCTTTGAGCGCATCGGCGAGGCTAGGGGGTGGCGGTGGCCGCGAGGGAGCTCGTCGGTGGCGGCGGCTCCGTTCGGGCGAGTGAGAGAGAGGTCCAGGG
>NW_021292490.1:8363-9643 GCF_002162155.2 Triticum dicoccoides
TTCTGACATCATTTGTTATTTTTTGGTCATTTACCTAATTGTTTAGAGAGCTAAATGACCGTGAAATTGAAAATCACTACAAAATGAACTCTGAAAATGTTGAAACTTGGCATGGTATCATAATTTCACCTGCATAGCTTGTGCGAAAGAGTAGAGAGGGTCACGGCAAAAACTGGACGCACTTCGTGTACAAACTGGACAAACTCTTTCGGAGTATCAGGGTTTCGGACGAGAACTCATCTGTTACACGGGCACTTCAATGTTTTTTAAACTTATTTGAACTCCGGACTTCTTTTGTATTCAGTATGCAGCATTCAAAGCGACGTTATCAATTTCCAACATGTTCTGACATCATTTGTTGTTTTTCAGTCATTTACCTAATTGTTTAGAGAGCTAAATGACCGTGAAATTGAAAATCACTACAAAATGAATTCTGAAAATGTTGAAACTTGGCATGGTATCATCATTTCACCCGCATAGCATGTACGAAAGAGTAGAGACGGTCACGGCAAAAACTGGACGCACTTCGTGTACAAACTGGACAAACTCTTTCGGAGTATCAGGGTTTCGGACGAGAACTCATCTGTTACACGGGCACTTCAATGTTTTTTAAACTTATTTGAACTCCGGACTTCTTTTGTGTTTAGTATGCAGCATTCAAAGCGACACCATCAATTTCCAACATGTTCTGACATCATTTGTTGTTTTTCGGTCATTTACCTAATTGTTTAGAGAGCTAAATGACTGTGAAACTGAAAATCACTACAAAATGAATTCTGAAAATGTTGAAACTAGGCATGGTATGATCATTTCACCCGCATAGCATGTGCGAAAGAGTAGAGAGGGTCACGGCAAAAACTGGACGCACTTCGTGTACAAACTGGACAAACTCTTTCGGAGTATCAAGGATTCGGTCGAGAACTCATCTGTTACACGGGCACTTCAATGTTTTTTAAACTTATTTGAACTCGGGACTTCTTTTGTGTTCAGTAAGCAGCATTCAAAGTGACATCATCAATTTCCAACATGTTCTGACATCATTTGTTGTTTTTCGGTCATTTACCAAATTGTTTAGAGAGCTAAATGACCGTGAAATTGAAAATCACTACAAAATGAATTCTGAAAATGTTGAAACTTGGCATGGTATCATCATTTCACCCGCATAGCATGTGCGAAAGAGTAGAGAGGGTCACGGCAAAAACTGGACGCACTTCGTGTACAAACTGGACAAACTCTTTCGGAGTATCAGGGTTTCGGACAAGAACTCATATGTTACACGG
>NW_021292490.1:9653-10027 GCF_002162155.2 Triticum dicoccoides
TCATTTACCTAATTGTTTAGAGAGCTAAATGACTGTGAAACTGAAAATCACTACAAAATGAATTCTGAAAATGTTGAAACTAGGCATGGTATCATCATTTCACCCGCATAGCATGTGCGAAAGAGTAGAGAGGGTCACGGCAAAAACTGGACGCACTTCGTGTACAAACTGGACAAACTCTTTCGGAGTATCAAGGATTCGGTCGAGAACTCATCTGTTACACGGGCACTTCAATGTTTTTTAAACTTATTTGAACTCCGGACTTCTTTTGTGTTCAGTAAGCAGCATTCAAAGTGACATCATCAATTTCCAACATGTTCTGACATCATTTGTTGTTTTTCGGTCATTTACCAAATTGTTTAGAGAGCTAAATG
>NW_021292490.1:10037-10685 GCF_002162155.2 Triticum dicoccoides
GTCAGAGCAACGCCATCAATTTCCAACATATTCTGACATCATTTGTTGTTTTTCGGTCATTTACCTAATTGTTTTGAGTGCTAACTGATAGTGAAATTGAAAATCACTACAAAATGAATTCTGAAAAAGTTGAAACTTGGCATGGTATCATCATTTCACCCGCATAGCATGTACGAAAGAGTAGAGAGGGTCACGGCAAAAACTGGACGCACTTCGTGTTCAAACTAGACAAACTCTTTCGGAGTATCAGGGTTTCAGACAAGAACTCATCTGTTACACGGGCACTTCAATGTTTTTTAAACTTATTTGAACTCCCGACTTCTTTTGTGTTCAGTATGCAGCATTCAATGCGATGTCATCAATTTCCAACATGTTCTGAAATCATTTGTTGTTTTTCGGTCATTTACCTAATTGTTTAGAGAGCTAAATGACCGTGAAATTGAAAATCACTACAAAATAAATTCTGAAAATGTTGAAACTTGGCATGGTATCATCATTTCACCCGCATAGCATGTGCGAAAGAGTAGAGAGGGTCACGGAAAAAACTGGACGCACTTCGTGTACAAACTGGACAAACTCTTTCGGATTATCAGGGTTTCGGACGAGAACTCATCTGTTACATGGGCACTTCAATGTTTTTTAAACTTA
>NW_021292490.1:10695-13493 GCF_002162155.2 Triticum dicoccoides
GTCAGAGCAACGCCATCAATTTCCAACATATTCTGACATCATTTGTTGTTTTTCGGTCATTTACCTAATTGTTTTGAGTGCTAACTGATAGTGAAATTGAAAATCACTACAAAATGAATTCTGAAAAAGTTGAAACTTGGCATGGTATCATCATTTCACCCGCATAGCATGTACGAAAGAGTAGAGAGGGTGACGGCAAAAACTGGACGCACTCCGTGTTCAAACTAGACAAACTCTTTAGGAGTATCAGGGTTTCAGACAAGAACTCATCTGTTACACGGGCACTTCAATGTTTTTTAAACTTATTTGAACTCCCGACTTCTTTTGTGTTCAGTATGCAGCATTCAATGCGATGTCATCAATTTCCAACATGTTCTGAAATCATTTGTTGTTTTTCGGTCATTTACCTAATTGTTTAGAGAGCTAAATGACCGTGAAATTGAAAGTCACTACAAAATAAATTCTGAAAATGTTGAAACTTGGCATGGTATCATCATTTCACCCGCATAGCATGTGAGAAAGAGTAGAGAGGGTCACGGAAAAAACTGGACGCACTTCGTGTACAAACTGGACAAACTCTTTCGGATTATCAGGGTTTCGGACGAGAACTCATCTGTTACATGGGCACTTCAATGTTTTTTAAACTTATTTGAACTCCGGACTTCTTTTGTGCTCAGTATGCATCATTCAAAGCGACTTCATCAATTTCCAACATGTTCTGACATCATTTGTTGTTTTTCGGTCATTTACCTAATTGTTTTGAGAGCTAACTGATAGTGAAATTGAAAATCACTACAAAACGAATTCTGAAAATGTTGAAACTTGGCATGGTATCATCATTTCACCCGCATAGCATGTGCGAAAGAGTAGAGAGGGTCACGGCAAAAACTGGACGCACTTCGTGTACAAACTGGACAAACTCTTTCGGAGTATCAGGGTTTCGGACGAGAACTCACCTGTTACATGGCCACTTCAACGTTTTTTAAATTTATTTGAACTCCGGACTTCTTTTGTGTTCATTAATGCAGCATTCAAAGCGACGTCATCAATTTCCAACATGTTCTGACATCATTTGTTGTTTTTCGGTCATTTACCTAATTGTTTAGAAAGCTAAATGATCGTGAAATTGAAAATCACTAAAAATGAATTCTAAAAATGTTGAAATTTGGCATGGTATCATCATTTGACCCGCATAGCATGTGTGAAAGAGTAGAGAGGGTCACGGCAAAAACTGGACGCACTTCGTGTACAAACTAGACAAACTCTTTCGGAGTATCAGGGTTTCGGACGAGAACTCATCTGTTACACGGCCACTTCAATGTTTTTTAAACTTATTTGAACTCCGAACTTCTTTTGTGCTCAGTATGCATCATTCAAAGCGACGTCATCAATTTCCAACATGTTCTTACATCATTTGTTGTTTTTCGGCAATTTACCTAATTGTTTAGAGAGCTAAATGACCGTGAAATTGAAAATCACTACAAAGTGAATTCTCAAAATGTTGAAACTTGGCATGGTATCATAATTTCACTCGCATAGCATGTGCGGAAGAGTAGAGAGGGTCACGACAAAAACTGGACGCACTTCGTGTACAAACTGGACAAACTCTTTCGGAGTATCAGGGTTTCGGACAAGAACTCATCTGTTACATGGGTACTTCAATGTTTTTTAAACTTATTTGAACTCCGGACTTCTTTTGTGTTCAGTATGAAACATTGAAAGCAACATCATCAATTTCCAACATGTTCTGACATCATTTATTATTTTTTGGTCATTTACCTAATTGTTTAGAGAGCTAAATGACCGTGAAATTGAAAATCACTAAAAATGAATTCTGAAAATGTTGAAACTTGGCATGGTATCATCATTTGACCCGCATAGCATGTGTGAAAGAGTAGAGAGGGTCACGGCAAAAACTGGACGCACTTCGTGTACAAACTAGACAAACTCTTTCGGAGTATCAGGGTTTCGGACGAGAACTCATCTGTTACACGGCCACTTCAATGTTTTTAAACTTATTTGAACTCCGAACTTCTTTTGTGCTCAGTATGCATCATTCAAAGCGACGTCATCAATTTCCAACATGTTCTTACATCATTTGTTGTTTTTCGGCAATTTACCTAATTGTTTAGAGAGCTAAATGACCGTGAAATTGAAAATCACTACAAAATGAATTCTCAAAATGTTGAAACTTGGCATGGTATCATAATTTCACTCGCATAGCATGTGCGGAAGAGTAGAGAGGGTCACGACAAAAACTGGACGCACTTCGTGTACAAACTGGACAAACTCTTTCGGAGTATCAGGGTTTCGGACAAAAACTCATCTGTTACATGGGTACTTCAATGTTTTTTAAACTTATTTGAACTCCGGACTTCTTTTGTGTTCAGTATGCAGCATTCAAAGCGACGTCATCAATTTCCAACATGTTCTGACATCATTTGTTATTTTTCGGTCATTTACCTAATTGTTTAGAGAGCTAAATGACCGTGAAATTGAAAATCACTACGAAATGAACTCTGAAAATGTTGAAACTTGGCATGGTATCATAATTTCACCCGCATAGCATGTGCGAAAGAGTAGAGTGGGTCACGGCAAAAACTGGATGCACTTCGTGTACAAACTGGACACACTCTTTCGGAGTATCAGGGTTTCGGACGGGAACTCATCTGTTACATCATTTTGTAGTGATTTACCTAATTGTTTAGAGAGCTAAATGACCGTGAAATTGAAATTCACTACAAAATGAATTCTCAAAATGTTGAAACTTGGCATGGTATCATCATTTCACCCGCATA
>NW_021292490.1:13602-16021 GCF_002162155.2 Triticum dicoccoides
GTTTTTTAAACTTATTTGAACTCCGGACTTCTTTTGTGTTCAGTATGCAGCATTCATAGCGACGTCATCAATTTCCAACATGTTCTGACATCATTTGTTGTTTTTCGGTCATTTACCTAATTGTTTAGAGAGCTAAATGATCGTGAAATTGGAAATCACTACAAAATGAATTCTGAAAATTTTGAAACTTGGCATGGTATCATCATTTCACCCGCATAGCATGTGTGAAAGAGTAGAGAGGGTCACGGCAAAAACTGGACGCACTTCGTGTACAAACTAGACAAACTCTTTCGAAGTATCGGGGTTTCAGACAAGAACTCATCTGTTACACGGCCACTTCATTGTTTTTTAAACTTATTTGAACTCCGGACTTCTTTTGTGCCCAGTATGCATCATTCAAAGTGACGTCATCAATTTCCAACATGTTCTTACATCATTTGTTGTTTTTCGGGCATTTACCTAATTGTTTAGGGAGCTAAATGACCGTGAAATTGAAAATCACTACAAAATGAATTCTGAAAATGTTGAAACTTGGCATGGTATCATCATTTCACCCGCATAGCATGTGTGAAAGAGTAGAGAGGGTCACAGCAAAAACTGGACGCACTTCATGTACAAACTAGACAAACTCTTTCGGAGTATCGGGGTTTCAGACAAGAACTCATCTGTTACACGGCCACTTCAATGTTTTTTAAACTTATTTGAACTCCGGACTTCTTTTGTGCTCAGTATGCATCATTCAAAGCGACGTCATCAATTTCCAACATGTTCTTACATCATTTGTTGTTTTTCGGGCATTTACCTAATTGTTTAGGGAGCTAAATGACCGTGAAATTGAAAATCACTACAAAATGAATTCTCAAAATGTTGAAACTTGGCATGGTATCATCATTTCACCCGCATAGCATGTGCGAAAGAGTAGAGAGGGTCACGACAAAAACTGGACGCACTTCGTGTACAAACTGGACAAACTCTTTCGGAGTATCAGGGTTTCGGACAAGAACTCATCTGTTACACGAGCACTTCAATGTTTTTTAAACTTATTTGAACTCCGGACTTATTTTGTGTTAAGTATGCAGCATTCAAAGCGACGTCATCAATTTCCAACATGTTCGGACATCATTTGTTGTTTTTCGGTCATTTACCTAATTGTTTAGAGAGCTAAATGACCGTGAAATTCAAAATCACTACAAAATGAATTCTGAAAATGTTGAAACTTGGCATGGTATCATCATTTCACCCGCATAGCATGTGCGAAAGAGTAGAGAGGGTCACGGCAAATACTGGACGCACTTCATGTACAAACTGGACAAACTCTTTCGGAGTATCAGGTTTTCGGACGAGAACTCATCTGTTACACGGGCACTTCAATGTTTTTTAAACTTATTTGAACTCCGGACTTCTTTTATGTTCAGTATGCAGCATTCAAAGCGATGTCGTCAATTTCCAACATGTTCTGACATCATGTGTTGTTTTTCGGTAATTTACCTAATTGTTTAGAGAGCTAAATGACCGTGAAATTGAAAATCACTACAAAATGAATTCTGAATATGCTGAAACTTGGCAGGGTATCATCATTTCACCCGCATAGCATGTGCGAAAGAGTAGAGAGGGTCACAGCAAAAACTGGACGCACTTCGTGTAGAAACTGGACAAACTCTTTCGGAGTATCAGGGTTTCGGACGAGAACTCATCTGTTACACGGGCACTTCAATGTTTTTTAAACTTATTTGAACTCCGAACTTCTTTTGTGTTCAGTATGCAGCATTCAAAGTAACGTCATCAATTTCCAACATGTTCTGACATCATTTGTTGTTTTTCGGTAATTTACCTAATTGTTTAGAGAGCTAAATGACCGTGAAATTGAAAATCACTACAAATTAATTCTTAAAATGTTGAAACTTGGCCTGGTATCATCATTTCACCTGCATAGCATGTGCGAAAGAGTAGAGAGGGTCACGGCAAAAACTGGACGCACTTCATGTACAAACTGGACAAACTCTTTCGGAGTATCAGGGTTTCGGACGAGAACTCATCTGTTACACGGCCACTTCAATGTTTTTTAAACTTATTTGAACTCCGGACTTCTTTTGTGCTCAGTATGCAGCATTCAAAGCGACGTCATCAATTTCCAACATGTTCTGACATCATTTGTTGTTTTTCGGTCATTACCTAATTGTTTAGAGAGCTAAATGACCGTGAAATTGAAAATCACTACAAAATGATATCTGAAAATGTTGAAACTTGGCATGGTATCATCATTTCACCCGCATAGCATGTGCGAAAGAGTAGAGAGGGTCACAGCAAAAACTGGACGCACTTCGTGTAGAAACTGGACAAACTCTTTCGGAGTATCAGGGTTTCGGACGAGAACTCATCTGTTACACGGGCACTTCAATGTTTTTTAAACTTATTTGAA
>NW_021292490.1:16267-18182 GCF_002162155.2 Triticum dicoccoides
GAATTCTCAAAATGTTGAAACTTGGCATGGTATCATCATTTCACCCGCATAGCATGTGCGAAAGAGCAGAGAGGGTCACAGCAAAAACTGGACGCACTTCGTGTACAAACTGGACAAACTCTTTCGGAGTATTAGGGTTTTGGACGAGAACTCATCTGTTACACGGGCACTTCAATGTTTTTTAAACTTATTTGAACTCCGGACTTCTTTTGTGTTCAGTATGCAGCATTCAAAGCGACGTCATTAATTTCCAACATGTTCTGACATCATTTGTTGTTTTTCGGTCATTTACCTAATTGTTTAGAGAGCTAAATGACCGTGAAATTGAAAATCACTACAAAATGAATTCTGAAAATGTTGAAACTTGGCATGGTATCATCATTTCACCCGCATAGCATGTGCGAAAGAGTAGAGAGGGTCACGGCAAAAACTGGACGCACTTCGTGTACAAACTGAACAAACTCTTTCGGAGTATCAGGGTTTCGGACGAGAACTCATCTGTTACACGGCCACTTCAATGTTTTTTAAATTTATTTGAACTCCGGACTTCTTTTGTGCTCAGTATGCAGCATTCAAAGCGACATCATCAATTTCCAACATGTTCTGACATCATTTGTTGTTTTTCGGTCATTTACCTAATTGTTTAGAGAGCTAAATGACCGTGAAATTGAAAATCACTACAAAATGATATCTGAAAATGTTGAAACTTGGCATGGTATCATCATTTCACCCGCATAGCATGTGCGAAAGAGCAGAGAGGGTCACAGCAAAAACTGGACGCACTTCGTGTACAAACTGGACAAACTCTTTCGGAATATCAGGGTTTTGGACGAGAACTCATCTGTTACACGGGCACTTCAATGTTTTTTAAACCTATTTGAACTCCGGACTTCTTTTGTGTTCAGTATGCAGCATTCAAAGCGACGTCATCAATTTCCAACATGTTCTGACATCATTTGTTGTTTTTCGGTCATTTACCTAATTGTTTAGAGAGCTAAATGACCGTGAAATTGAAAATCACTACAAAATGAATTCTGAAAATGTTGAAACTTGGCATGGTATCATCATTTCACCCGCATAGCATGTGCGAAAGAGTAGAGAGGGTCACGGCAAAAACTGGACGCACTTCGTGTACAAACTGGACAAACTCTTTCGGAGTATCAGGGTTTCGGACGAGAACTCATCTGTTACACGGCCACTTCAATGTTTTTTAAATTTATTTGAACTCCGGGCTTCTTTTGTGCTCAGTATGCAGCATTCAAAGCGACATCATCAATTTCCAACATGTTCTGACATCATTTGTTGTTTTTTGGTCATTTACCTAGTTGTTTAGAGAGCTAAATGACCGTGAAATTGAAAATCACTACAAAATGATATCTGAAAATGTTGAAACTTGGCATGGTATCATCATTTCACCCGCATAGCATGTGCGAAAGAGCAGAGAGGGTCACAGCAAAAACTGGACGCACTTCGTGTACAAAATGGACAAACTCTTTCGGAATATCAGGGTTTTGGACGAGAACTCATCTGTTACACGGGCACTTCAATGTTTTTTAAACTTATTTGAACTCCGGACTTCTTTTGTGTTCAGTATGCAGCATTCAAAGTGACGTCATTAATTTCCAACATGTTCTGACATCATTTGTTGTTTTTCGGTCATTTACCTAATTGTTTAGAGAGCTAAATTACCGTGAAATTGAAAATCACTACAAAATGAATTCTGAAAATGTTGAAACTTGGCATGGTATCATCATTTCACCCGCATAGCATGTGCAAAAGTGTAGAGAGGGTCACGGCAAAAACTGGACGCACTTCATGTACAAACTGGACAAACTCTTTCGGAGTATCAGGGTTTCGGACGAGAACTCATCTGTTACACGGGCACTTCAATGTTTTTTAAACTTATTTGAACTCC
>NW_021292490.1:18192-19396 GCF_002162155.2 Triticum dicoccoides
TATTTGAACTCCGGACTTCTTTTGTGTTCAGTATGCAGCATTCAAAGCGACGTCATCAATTTCCAACATGTTCTCACATCATTTCTTGTTTTTCGGTAATTTACCTAATTGTTTAGAGAGCTAAATGACGGTGAAATTGAAAATCACTACAAAATGAATTCTGAAAATGTTGAAACTTGGCATGGTATCATAATTTCACCTGCATAGCATGTGCGAAAGAGTAGAGAGGGTCACGGCAAAAACTGGACGCACTTCGTGTACAAACTGGACAAACTCTTTTGGAGTATCAGTGTTTCGGACGAGAACTCATCTGTTACACGGCCACTTCAATGTTTTTGAAACTTATTTGAACTTCGGACTTCTTTTGTGCTGAGTATGCATCATTCAAAGTGACGTCATCAATTTCCAACATGTTCTTACATCATTTGTTGTTTTTCGGTCATTTACCTAATTGTTTAGAGAGCTAAATGACTGTGAAATTGAAAATCACAACAAAATGAATTCTCAAAATGTTGAAACTTGGCATGGTATCATCATTTCACCCGCATAGCTTGCGCGAAAGAGTAGAGAGGGTCACGACAAAAACTGGACGCAGTTCATGTACAAACTGGACAAACTCTTTCGGAGTATCAGGGTTTCGGACAAGAACTCATCTGTTACACGGGCACTTTAATGTTTTTTAAACTTATTTGAACTCCGGACATCTTTTGTGTTCAGTATGCAGCATTCAAAGCGACGTCATCAATTTCCAACATGTTCTGACATCATTTGTTATTTTTCGGTCATTTACCTAATTGTTTAGAGAGCTAAATGAGCGTGAAATTGGAAATCACTACAAAATGAATTCTGAAAATGTTGAAACTTGGCATGGTATCATCATTTCACCCGCATAGCATGTGTGAAAGAGTAGAGAGGGTCACGGCAAAAACTGGACGCACTTCGTGTACAAACTAGACAAACTCTTTCGGAGTATCGGTGTTTCAGACAAGAACTCATCTGTTACACGAGCACTTCAATGTTTTTTAAACTTATTTGAACTCCGGACTTCTTTTGTGTTAAGTATGCAGCATTCAAAGCGACGTCATCAATTTCCAACATGTTCTGACATCATTTGTTGTTTTTCGGTCTTTTGCCTAATTGTTTAGAGAGCTAAATGACCGTGAAATTGAAAATCACTACAAAATGAATTCTGAAAATGTTGAAA
>NW_021292490.1:20622-24013 GCF_002162155.2 Triticum dicoccoides
TGTACAAACTAGACAAACTCTTTCGGAGTATCGGGGTTTCAGACAAGAACTCATCTGTTACACGGCCACTTCAATGTTTTTTAAACTTATTTGAACTCCGGACTTCTTTTGTGCTCAGTATGCATCATTCAAAGCGACGTCATCAATTTCCAACATGTTCTTACATCATTTGTTGTTTTTCGGGCATTTACCTAATTGTTTAGGGAGCTAAATGACCGTGAAATTGAAAATCACTACAAAATGAATTCTCAAAATGTTGAAACTTGGCATGGTATCATCATTTCACCCGCATAGCATGTGCGAAAGAGTAGAGAGGGTCACGACAAAAATTGGACGCACTTCGTGTACAAACTGGACAAACTCTTTCGGAGTATCAGGGTTTCGGACAAGAACTCATTTGTTACACGAGCACTTCAATGTTTTTTAAACTTATTTGAACTCCGGACTTATTTTGTGTTAAGTATGCAGCATTCAAAGCGATGTCATCAATTTCCAACATGTTCTGACATCATTTGTTGTTTTTCGGTCATTTACCTAATTGTTTAGAGAGCTAAATGACCGTGAAATTCAAAATCACTACAAAATGAATTCTGAAAATGTTGAAACTTGGCATGGTATCATCATTTCACCCGCATAGCATGTGCAAAAGAGTAGAGAGGGTCACGGCAAATACTGGATGCACTTCATGTACAAACTGGACAAACTCTTTCGGAGTATCAGGTTTTCGGACGAGAACTCATCTGTTACACGGGCACTTCAATGTTTTTTAAACTTATTTGAACTCCACACTTCTTTTGTGTTCAGTATGCAGCATTCAAAGCGACGTCATCAATTTCCAACATGTTCTGACATCATTTGTTGTTTTTCGGTAATTTACCTAATTGTTTAGAGAGCTAAATGACCGTGAAATTGAAAATCACTACAAAATGAATTCTGAAAATGTTGAAACTTGGCATGGTATCATCATTTCACCCGCATAGCATGTGCGAAAGAGTAGAGAGGGTCACGGCAAAAACTGGACGCACTTCATGTACAAACTGGACAGACTCTTTTGGAGTATCAGGGTTTCGGACGAGAACTCATTTGTTACACGGCCACTTCAACGTTTTTGAAACTTATTTGAACTTCGGACTTCTTTTGTGCTGAGTATGCATCATTCAAAGCGACGTCATCAATTTCCAACATGTTCTTACATCATTTGTTGTTTTTCGGTCATTTACCTAATTGTTTAGAGAGCTAAATGACTGTGAAATTGAAAATCACTACAAAATGAATTCTCAAAATGTTGAAACTTGGCATGGTATCATCATTTCACCCGCATAGCAGGCGCGAAAGAGTAGAGAGGGTCACGGCAAAAATTGGACGCACTTCGTGTACAAACTGGACAAACTCTTTCGGAGTATCAGGGTTTCGGACAAGAACTCATCTGTTACACGGGCACTTTAATGTTTTTTAAACTTATTTGAACTCCGGACTTCTTTTGTGTTCAGTATGCAACATTCAAAGTGACGTCATCAATTTCCAACATGTTCTGACAGCATTTGTTATTTTTCGGTCATTTACCTAATTGTTTAGAGAGATAAATGACCGTGAAATTGAAAATCACTACAAAATGAACTCTGAAATAGTTGAAACTTGGCATGGTATCATCATTTCACCCGCATAGCATGTGCGAAAGAGTAGAGAGGGTCACGGCAAAAACTGGACGCACTTCGTGTACAAACTGGACAAACTCTTTCGGACTATCAGGGTTTCGGACGAGAACTCATCTGTTACACGGGCACTTCAATGTTTTTTAAACTTATTTGAACTCCGGACTTCTTTTGTGTTCAGTATGCAGCATTCATAGCGACGTCATCAATTTCCAACATGTTCTGACATCATTTGTTGTTTTTCGGTCATTTACCTAATTGTTTAGAGAGCTAAATGACCGTGAAATTGAAAATCACTACAAAATGAATTCTGAAAATGTTGAAACTTGGCATGGTATCGTCATTTCACCCGCATAGCATGTGTGAAAGAGTAGAGAGGGTCACGGCAAAAACTGGACGCACTTCATGTACAAACTGGACAAACTCTTTCGGAGTATCAGGGTTTCGGACGAGAACTCATCTGTTACACGGGCACTTCAATGTTTTTTAAACTTATTTGAACTCCGGACTTCTTTTGTGTTCAGTATGCAGCATTCAAAGCGACGTTATCAATTTCCAACATGTTCTGACATCATTTGTTGTTTTTTGGTCATTTACCTAATTGTTTAGAGAGCTAAATGACCATGAAATTGAAAATCACTACAAAATGAATTCTTAAAATGTTGAAACTTGGCATGGTATCATAATTTCACCCGCATAGCATGTGCGAAAGAGTAGAGAGGGTCACGGCAAAAACTGGACGCACTTCGTGTACAAACTGGACAAACTCTTTCAGAGTATCAGGGTTTCGGACGAGAACTCATCTGTTACACGGGCACTTCAATGTATTTTAAACTTATTTGAACTCCGGACTTCTTTTGTGTTCAGTATGCAGCATTCAAAGCCACGTCATCAACTTCCAACATGTTCTGACATCATTTGTTGTTTTTCGGTAATTTACCTAATTGTTTAGAGAGCTAAATGACCGTGAAATTGAAAATCACTACAAAATGAATTTTGAAAATGTTGAAACTTGGCATGGTATCATCATTTCACCCGCATAGCATGTGCGAAAGAGTAGAGAGGGTCACGGCAAAAACTGGACGCACTTCGTGTACAAACTGGACAAGCTCTTTCGGAGTATCAGGGTTTCGGACGAGAACTCATCTGTTACATGGGCACTTCAATGTTTTTTCAACTTATTTGAACTCCGGACTTCTTTTGTGTTCAGTATGCAGCATTCAAAGCGACGTCATCAATTTCCAGCATGTTCTGACATCATTTGTTGTTTTTCGGTCATTTACCTAATTGTTTAGAGAGCTAAATGATCGTGAACTTGGAAATCACTACAAAATGAATTCTGAAAACGTTGAAACTTGGCATGGTATCATCATTTCACCCGCATAGCATGTGTGAAAGAGTAGAGAGGGTCACGACAAAAACTGGATGCACTTTGTGTACAAACTAGACAAACTCTTTCGGAGTATCGGGGTTTCGGACGAGAACTCATCTGTTACACGGCCACTTCAATGTTTTTTAAACTTATTTGAACTCCGGACTTCTTTTGTGCTCAGTATGCATCATTCAAAGCGACGTCATCATTTTCCAACATGTTCTTACATCATTTGTTGTTTTTTGGGCATTTACCTAATTGTTTAGAGAGCTAAATGACCGTGAAATTGAAAATCACTACAATATGAATTCTCAAAATGTCGAAACTTGGCATGGTATCATCATTTCACCCGCATAGCATGTGCGAA
>NW_021292491.1:0-939 GCF_002162155.2 Triticum dicoccoides
CGCAGAGGGGCATGAGTTGCCACATACGCGTTTTTTGTAACTTGAGGAACTACTAGGTAAAGGACACAATTAGAGCGCGCCTCCGAAAAGTGCCAAAACTTGCCCAGCATATGAGATAGAAGTTGCTACAGATGCTTAGTGCGAGTTCCCAAGGATGTTTTAAACTTGCCTAACCATTGCCTTGTAGTTGCCTCAAAATGATGCACACTTTCCACCTCATTTTCATTATATACTCAGATGATAGACTGGTGCTATAGGGGTTTTAGTTGATCCTCATCTCGGAAGTCGATACGTGCCTAAAAACCTCAGTACTTGCCTACATTTTTTTCCCAGCGATGACAGTAAAACTAGTGTGCACTACAGAAAGGAAAACAATGATGTAAAAACCATACAATAATTCAAAAGTGTTGAACAAGCATAGGAAGAAAACAAATAACAAGCATTAATGGTTGCTAGATGTGAGCGGGTCTAGTTCCTATTTTGCGAAAATAGTTTTTTGCCAGATCTGTGTCCTACCATGGAGTATGGCCTTTTCTGTGTTCTGTCCATTTTTCAACTTGCCTAAACATTGATTTGCAGTTGCCTCAAAATGGTGCAAAACTTGCCAATTTTTTTTCCATTTATATACTCAATGATAAACTATTTGCTAAAATGGGGGTTCCATCTTTTGCTGATATTAGGGGTTAGGCAACTCCACACATCTAGATAAGGCAATTGATACACACAGATCAAGCAATTTAATACAATTGAAGTCAAATACCAGTTTTTCCACTATACTGATAGTATAGAAAACATACACTCATCAAGGTTAGGCACCTCCACATAGGTAGACCAGGCAATTGGTACTCACAAATTAAGCAACTTAAAGAAACTGAAGTCAATCAAATATATAAAAATTAGAGAAAAGTCGAGTAAGTGACATCTTAGGCACACATTTTA
>NW_021292492.1:0-1571 GCF_002162155.2 Triticum dicoccoides
TTATTAAAGTAGTGCATAATATCTTTCACATAATGAGCCTCGAGGGTTTAGGAGGTTCCCCATCTTGATGAGTAGCAAGTACACCTAATTTTTTTGGTATTTTGTGTTCTGTATCCATAACTAAAGATAGAGAACAACTTAGAACAGAAAATAAAAACTACTTAGTGATAACGCACACAAGCACACATGAGAATATTTACCCCACGCTATTGCTCCCCGGCAACAGCGCCAGAAAAAGGTCTTGATAACTCACAAGTATAGGGGATCAGTTGTAGCCTCTTTCGATAAGTAAGAGTGTTGAACCCAACGAGGAGCTAAAGGTAGAACAAATATTCCCTCAAGTTCTATCGACCATCGATACAACTCTATGCACGCTTTACGTTCGCTTTACCTAGAACAAGTATGAAATTAGAAGTACTTTGTAGGTGTTGTTGGATATGTTTGCAAGATAATAAAGGACGCGTAAATAAAAAGTAGGGGCTGTTTAGATGAAGACACAACTAAGTTAGTTTTAATAGAGAGCTTTTTGTCACGAGAAAGTTATTTATCCCTAGGCAATCTATAACTAGACCGGTAATCACTATTGCAATTTTATATGAGGGACATGCATAAGCTAACATACTTTCTCTTCTTGGATCATATGCACTTATGATTGGAACTCTAGCAAGCATCCGCAACTACTAAAGATCATTAAGATAAAACCCAACCAAAGCATTAAAGTATCAAGTCCCATCTATTCACATACGCAAACAACCTACTTACTCGGGTCTGTGCTTCTGTCACTCACGCCACCCACCATAAGCAAATCATGGCCATATTGCAAACCCTACATCGGGGATCCCTCACGCTTGCGCGACATAGAGAGCACAATAGGACAACACCAATAATAGAACATGCAACTCAAACCAATCATGATCATCAATTAATCCATAGGACAAAATGGATGTACTCAAACATCATTGGGAAATAATATATAGCGTTGAGCACCATGTTCAAGTACAGATTACAGCGGGGATAAGAGGTGTTACACCGCTGCATAGAGGGGGAGAGAGTTGGTGATGACGGCAGTGAAGTTGTTGGTGTAGATCTCCGTCACGATGATGGCCCCGGCGGTGTTCTGGCGCCACCGGGAGAGAGGGGGAGACAACCCCCCTTCTTATTCTTCTACCTTGACCTTCCCCCTATATGGCAGAAGGGTTTCCCCTCTGGTCCATGGCCTCCATGGCCTCCATGGCTTTGGAGGGGCAAGAGCCCCTCCGAGATTGGATCTCTCCCTCTCTGTTTCCTTCTGTTTCTATGCTGCCTGATTCTGTCCTTTCACCATTTCTTAATTCCCGGAGGTCTGTAACGTTGATTGGGCTGTACTTTGTACATGATTTTTATCCGGATATTGGCTTTCTTACGGCGAAATAAGGGCACCAACCGCCTTACGGAGTGGCCACACGGGTCAGGGGCACGCCCCCTGCCTCGTGGACTCCTCGGGCATTGTCTCGCGTTGATTCTTTTTCCCAAAATGACAGATATTCCAAAAAAAAATCTCCGGAAGTTATTATCGCGTTTGGACTCCGTTT
>NW_021292493.1:0-1010 GCF_002162155.2 Triticum dicoccoides
GAGCACCCACACCACCACCCGGACCTCGTCGCCCCCGTGAGCTCCCCCTCCTCCTCTCCCCCTATAATTTAACACAAGGCCCGAATGATGGCACTAAGGTTACCAACTAGTAGTGGCCAAGGTTAGATTGCCTACTGTCTTCTTCTTTGCACTAGTTCATCCACAGAGAGGACAATGTTGTGGAGTAATAATGTCAAAGCTGGCTTGACACTTTGGCCACCTCCCATGGCATTACTCTCTTGTTCTATGCAGCTGCACATGCAGAGTATACTCAATATCCACTGTAGTCATGTGTTAGCAGAGCACGCGTGCAGCTGCAATCACGGATTATCATATTCAAAAAGCAGCAGTGAACTGTAGGAAAAGAAGTGAGCAGAGCACCGCTGAGAAAAGGCCGGCCTTTGTGATCATTGACAACCCAGTTAGTAGCAGCAATGAATTCACATACACTCATACTTGAAGATCTGAACTGTTTGGAAGCTCCTTTTTTTCTTTCCCTGTAGGTTTGTGCACAACTGGCCTCTCTGCTACTTGTCTCCCGCTATGATAACAGAGATCCATGACTGCAACCAAGTCAGTGTAAGTTCCAGCCGGTTACTGAGTGAGCGAGTGAGTGGAGCAAGTAGTATCAAACACAGACAAGAACCGGTGCAGAGGAAATGAAGTCTACTCCCTCCGTTCCTAAATATAAATCTTTTTAGATATTCCACTACAAACTATATACAGATGTATATAGACACATTTTAGAGTCTAGATTCACTCATTTTGATCCACATGTAGTCCATAGTGTAATCTCTAGAAAGACTTATATTTAGGAACGGAGGTAGTAGTTTTTTCTTCTTATCTTCTATGTGGAAGAAATGTAGTCTAGTGGGAGGTAATCAGCTGATGTAATGGTCACATCATGGGAAGAAAAGTAAGCACCTTGCGCTTATGAGTCATAGAGCAACATACTACAGAGCATGTTACACTAGCACATACCTGTGAGGAATAACTGCAACTTGAGGGCA
>NW_021292494.1:0-1278 GCF_002162155.2 Triticum dicoccoides
AGGTAAGCTCCTCCTTTTATTTATTTTTCTTTTTCTAATTTCTGACATTTGTTTTGATTTAAATAAAATATTAAATCATTTATTTACCTTATGCCAATTTTTGCAGGAGCTAGATATATTATTCCAGAGCTCCTTTATAAATGGCATAATATTTGGACATATATTAATATATATAACTAATATATTTCCAAAGCAAATATTTATGCATTAATTCCAAATGCCCAAAATAAATACCTATGAGCTCTTAAAAATATTGGTTTGATTTTTATCTCTGTCCAATATTTTCAGAGAGCAACATGAGCATTTTCTTGGACCCTTTTGGAGAAATTTTTATTTGGGTCATTTTCAGAAATGATTCTGAGGGTTTCACAAATCCCCATTTCAAATTAAATGGAATTTTAAACATGATGCACACACTCTGATGCATGACTAGCTAGGGTGTGACAACTCACCCCCACTCAAAATAATCTCGTCCCGAGATTTGGGTTCCTCCGGGAAGAAGGCGGGATACTCAAGTCGAAGACGATCCTCCCTTTCCCAAGTTGCTTCATCCTCAGAATGGTGCGACCATTGAACTTTGAGAAAGTTGATATTATGACGTCGGGTGGTACGTTCGGCCTGATCGAGGATACGAATGGGGTACTCTCGATATGTAAGATTATCTTGGAGATCAAGCGTTTCGTGGTCCACTCCACGGATAGGATCCGAGAAGCAACGCCTGAGTTGAGAAACGTGGAAGACATCGTGGACTCTGGAGAGGTGCGGAGGTAGTTCCAGCTGGTAGGCAACTTCTCCTTGTTTGGCGAGAATACGAAAAGGTCCAATGTAACGGGGAGCCAATTTGCCTTTGATACCGAAACGATGGGTTCCCTTCAGAGGGGTGACCCGAAGATAAGCCTTCTCGTCAACCTCGAAAGTCATAGCCTTATGTTTTCGGTCATATTGACTCTTTTGACGAGATTGGGCTGTTTTCAACTTTTCACGAACGATACGAACTTGTTCTTCTGCTTCCTGAATCATATCCGGGCCAAAGAATTGTCTTTCCCCGGTCTCTGACCAGTTAAGGGGTGTTCGACACCGTCGTCCATAGAGAACTTCAAAAGGGGCTTTACCCAAGCTAGATTGATAGCTGTTGTTGTAAGCGAATTCGGCAAATGGAAGGCACTTCTCCCAGTCCATTCCGAATGAGATAACAGAGGCTCGAAGCATGTCTTCTAGAATTTGGTTGACGCGTTCCACTTGACCACTCGACTGAGGGTGGAAAGCGGTGCTGAAGGA
>NW_021292495.1:0-1239 GCF_002162155.2 Triticum dicoccoides
TTTCCACCATATGCTACGCACTGTTTATTGTCATAATCATAGTTGAGGTCACTCACATCTTCGCCTGATCGAATCTGCATCTTATCTAGTTTGTCTTGGAAAGAGGGAGAAAAAGAAGATAAAGAAAAAAAAAGAGAGAAAAAAGGAAAGAAAAAAAGAAAAAGAGGGAGAAGAAAAAGAAAAAAAGGCGTGAGAAAAAAAAAAGAGAGAAGAAAAAAAAAATTGGATCTATCTAGAATCAATCTCGTACCTGAATTCGGATTGGAATCTGTTTTGCGCACTGTTCAGTAAAACAGGTGTATCTTCCTCATACGAAGTCAGTTTTGGCTCCGTGAGTACTCAAATTGAAGATAGCGACGAGCCGCATCTAAATAGTTGCAGAAGCTCGTTCAATATTTGACACCTCAAAATCGGCTTCTAAATAGGTCTTTTTGCCCTCCGAAGTTCGTGAACACAACTTGTTCCAATTTTTCAGGCCAGTTTTAGAATTCTTTGACTCCTCATATCAACTCGGAATTGCGTGATTCTTTTTGCATTGGAAAGCTTGAGTTAGTAGCATTCTTTGAAAGAATTTATCAGAAAATTGTCTCAAACTTTTCAGGAGGAAAGTTGGAGAGAGAGTTGTTGTATATCCTGCTTGGCAGTTGTTTTTCATCATTATCTTCACTGCCGTTGTGATCTTCACTTATATCTTGCTGTCAAGAGCTACTTAGTATCCTTCATTGATGCTAGTTGTGCTACGCCGTGACCTCTTTAGTGTTCTAGGCTCGCGTCTCTAGTCTGGTCTAGCCTAGGACCAGCACAGTACCGTCGTTGAGCGTTTATTCAACATTGCATCTTTGAATTGATTATTGCTAATCTTTTGCTACCATATATAGCCAACCCAGCTCCACATATTTCTACACCGTGTATACGTACGCTCCCCTGGCAATCGCTTTACTCAATATTCGGAGTTACTTGACACCGTTGGTTGCCGATCACCGCCTGCTGCATGGTAAGAACTTGTAAGACATTGATATTTGCTTTACTGTGAGCGTTTTACCACCACATCCTAGTAGTTATAGGAACATTATTTTTGGGTTTTGTTTCTTGTTCTACTAATCATGACAGGATCCAGAGTCAATTCATGGGCTTTGTCGATCGCGGGAGACGTGCCACCACCTTTGCAAATACCACAACCGTCACGAGAGGTGCACAAACATCCAAATGCACATGATCAGGTTAATGTATCTATACCAC
>NW_021292496.1:0-1690 GCF_002162155.2 Triticum dicoccoides
GACTCGTGTGCGCAAAACCATTTCAAGTTGGAGTATCGTAGGATAGCCTAGCCAAGAGTCAAAGCTGGCTTGCTGCAATAACTCCACCAACCCTTCTTGATAACATGCATGTATGTAGGATCTGATGTAAGTCTTGCTGAGTACCTTTGTACTCATGTTGCTATAATCTACATTTTTACAGAAGACGCTGCAACCCCTTCTGATGGGTTCTATGTAGACGTTGACATCAACGAGTAGGCTAAAGACCCAGGTGGTGACCCTGAGCTTGTGAAGGACCACGTAGTATAGCTAGGCTTTCCAAGCCTCTTTTATTTTACTAGTTGTCTGTACTCAGACAAGTTACTTCCGCTGCTGGCTTGTATGACTGTATGACTTGTATGTTGGGTCGTGAGACCCGTATCTTTGTGTATGTTATGTATGGCTCTCTGAGCCTTAAATAAAGTACTTGTGTCGTAGAGTCATGTTGTGATGCTTCATTGTATTTGCACATATCGAGCATATTGTGTGTATGATTGAAATGCTTGGTATGTGTGGGATCTGACTATCTAGTTGTTTATCTTTAGCAGCCTCTCTTACCGGGAAATGTCTCCTAGTGTTTCCGCTGAGCCATGGTAGCTTGCTACTGCTCTGGAACACTTAGGCTGGCCGGCATGTGTCCTTCTTCGTTCCTGTGTCTGTCCCTTCGGGGAAATGTCACGCTTTGAGTACCGGAGTCCTGTTAGCCCGCTACAACCCGGTTTACCGGAGTCCTGCTAGCCCAGTGCTACAGCCCGGACCCATTTGCTGATGACCGACACGTTCGAAGCTGGGTCATGGATGCCTGTCCCTGTAAGTCTGTGCCACTTTGGGTTTACGACTAGTCATGTCAGCCCGGGCTCTTTATCATATGGATGCTAGCGACACTATCATATACGTGAGCCAAAATGCGCAAACGGTCCCGGGCAAAGGTAAGGCGACACCCGTGGGGATACCGTGCGTGAGGCCGCAAAGTGATATGAGGTGTTACCGGCTAGATCGATGTGACATTGAGTCGGGGTCCCGACAGCGTTGGCATCAGAGCCGGACTGCCTGTAGGTTCTCCAAGCCAAACTGGTCGATGTTGAGTCTAGAAATTCTTTAGTTATATGTAGGGGAATTGTTTGTGGGTTGGAACGTAAGGCTCTTTTTACTCATTTATCTTATGACATTCTGATCTGAGTCAGTCCATTCTTCCACCGGGGGTTAAGGAATTAGGATCTATTCTCTCTATCAGGATCACGTGTTACTAATTAGTAGTACCTTATAAGTTTGATGGATACAAGCCTAGTTCAGTTCTACTACCACATTATGTTGTTAGAATGGATTCAGAACTTTGATATGATGATGTTGAGTGTGTACGAAATCCTTTGTCAAATGTCTCAAAATCCTTCTTGAGCATTTACAGCTGTTATGCTGCCGAAATTTTGCTAGAAATTCTAATGCCTTTGCATTATGATTGTGCTTTCAGATGGCCACTCGCGACCTCAATCAAGTGGTTCGCCTGACTCGATGCCTAGATGTACCCGGCCATACTGCCAAGTTGGTCAGGGTAATGACTGAGGCTGGATACCGCTGGTATCCTGAGTACACGGTCGAAGAGCAATTCCGAGACTTTAATCAAAGCCAGTATCTCTGCACTGTCAGGATATTTCCATCTTATCCTGGATCCACC
>NW_021292497.1:0-877 GCF_002162155.2 Triticum dicoccoides
TGAAAAGGTTGAAAGTTGGCATGGTATCATCATTTCACCCACATAGCATGTGCAAGAAAGCAGAGAGGGTTATGGCAAAAACTGGATGCACTTCGTGTACAAAACGGAAAATCCCTTTCGAAGTATCAGGGTTTCTCACGGAAACTCATCTGTTACAAAGGGATTTTATTTTTTGAACTTATTTGAACTCCATAGTTTTTTCGTGATCAAAATGCACCATTCAAAGCCACAACACCAATTTTCAACCCTTTCTGACTTCATTTGTTATTTTTCATGCATTTACTGATTATTTTGAGCTATAAGACCATGAAATTGAAATGAATTTGAAATGAACTCTGAAAAGGTTGAAAGTTAGCATGGTGTCATCATTTCACCCACATAGCATGTGCAAGAAAGTAGAGAGGGTTACGGCAAAAACTGGATGCACTTCATGTACAAAACGGACAATCTCTTTCGAAGTATCAGGGTTTCATACGGAAACTCGTCTGTTACAAAGGGATTTCATTTTTTTGAACTTATTTGAAATCCATAGTTTTTCTGTGTTCAAAATGCACCATTCAAAGCCACATCACCAATTCTCAACCCTTTGTGACTTCATTTGTTATTTTTCATGCATTTACTGATTATTTTGAGCGATAAGACCATGACCTTGAAAAGCATTTCAAATGAACTCTGAAAAGGCTGAAAGTTGGCATGGTATCATCATTTCACCCACATAGCATGTGCAAGAAAGTAGAGAGGGTTACGGCAAAAACTGGATGCACTTCGTGTACAAAACGGACAATCTCTTTCGAAGTATCAGGGTTTCATACGGAAACTCGTCTGCTACAAAGGGATTTCATTTTTTTGAACTTATTTGAACTCCAAAGTTTTTCTG
>NW_021292498.1:0-894 GCF_002162155.2 Triticum dicoccoides
TCCACTCGACCGCCTCCGGGCTCCGAGACGTAGGGCTGTTACTTCTTCCGAGAAGGGCCTGAACTCGTACATCCTTTGTGCTTACAACCTCTCCATAGCTAGGACCTTGCCTCTCCATACCTACCCCCCACTCTACTGTCAGGCTTAGAACCACGACAGTTGGCGCCCACCGTGGGGCAGGTGTTTTAGCGATTTTGTGGAGAAGTTGCAATTCTTCCGAGTATTTTCATCATGGTGTCTGCTGGAGTTTTGATCGAGGGTCAAGAGATCCGTCTCGGCACTCTCACCTTCATCGCCGACGACTCCGCATGGCTCCAGGAGGCTCCACTCGACGTAGATGCGCTCCCCGTCCGCGGTGCGACGCATTTTCGTGCATGTATCCGCGGCGTTCTGCTGCAGCAACCATCGACCCAGTATCGGTCGGCTCCTCCGTCTTCCACCCTCCCGGTCTCCCGTCAGCGCAAGCGCTCAGGCCGGTCGAGGCTTCAGCGATGGGTGAGTCACGCGGTGGCTCGCCAGTCGACCACTACACAAGTTGCGGCAATCGAGCCCAACGAATCTCTCTACGGCTTGTTCGATCAGTCGACTGGCTCCGGAGAGACTGCATCCGAGTGCGGAAGCAGTGATCCAGCGGCGGAAATCTTGATGGTCGACGGGCCCCACAGCCCTCCTGGCTTCGCCCGCGGTGGTGGAGCAGGCGACGGCGGCGACCCTGCTCGAGGCTACGAAGAGTACCAGCCCGAGCCACTCGACTCTCTGCAAAGAGAAGAGCTTCGCCGCAGGAACGAGGATCCCCTGCGTATTCCCATCGCAGGAGAAACCCCCGAGGCTCGTGCCTTGGAGGAGGCGCGTCTGGCCAATTTGGCCGAGCGCACTCGACTGGAGAACCTTCAG
>NW_021292499.1:0-972 GCF_002162155.2 Triticum dicoccoides
TACCCCTGAAATATTTTATAAGCTTTTGGAAAAGTCCATTAAGCAGCATAAATATTTTCAGAGGAGTTTTGGCATTGTTTGAATTATTTTTAAATTCAAAACAGTGGCAAAACAGATTAAATAAAAGAAAAACAGAACAGAAATAAAAAAGGAACAGAAGCCTACCTGGGCCACTTACCTGCAGCCCACCTAGCGCCCCACCTGGTGGCCCAGCAGAAGCCGGCCCAGCCCACCACTGCAGCCCTCCGTCGTCTTCCTCCCCTCGCCCCGAAGCAGCTGCGTGCTCGCACGCGCACGGCCGCGCGGCCACCTCCTGCTTGCCGACGAGCCCCTGGCCGCGTGGACGACTCCCGCAGGCCGTCCCGATCCCGCTGACCGTTTCGCTCACTCTCCCCCCTCGACCCTCCTTCCTCTGCTCCCTCTCTCCCGCCTGGACCGAACGGAGCCGCCGTCACCGACGAGCTCCCTCGCGGCCACAGCCACCCCCTCGCTCCCTCTCCACACCCCTGAGCTCCGTCCCGACCCCATGAAGCTCCACCACGACGCATGCGATGCCGGGTGCCCTGTAGCCACGCCATCACCGCCATCTTCATCGCCACGGCCGGCAATCGCCGCCGTTCGATTCGCCGCCGACAGGACGTCCCCGAGCCCACTCAGCGTCTCGTCCGACTCCCCGTGAGCTCCTCTTCTCTTCCCCTCACTCCCCGCACCTGATTTCGTCCCCTAGCTCCATCTTCCACCACGGCCGAAGCTCGCCGCCGCCGTGCCTCGTCGCCGTCGTGGCCAGAGCCACTGTGGCTCGAAGCCGGGCACACCATCGTGCTCCACACCTCACCAGGAGCACGTAGCACGCACCAACGCCTCCCCTAGCGCCCTGCATCGCCTAACCCGCCGTTGGCCGAACTCCGGCCGCCGCTCACGAGCTCGCCGTCGTCGGTACCGGCCACCACAGGCACGGCCACCACCACCATT
>NW_021292500.1:0-908 GCF_002162155.2 Triticum dicoccoides
GCAAGATTTCATAAATAATGCAGTAATCGCTAATATAATTCCAACAGACTCTTAGCATCGCTACGAGTGAGAAAATCTCATCGTAGTCAACTCCTTGAACTTGTCGGAAAACATCTTAACGACAAGTCGAGCTTTCTTAATGGTGACATTTACCATCATTGTCCGTCTTCCTTTTGAAATCCATCTGTACTCATTAGCCTTACGACCATCGAGCCGTTCTGCCAAAGTCTACACTTTGTTTTCATACATGGATCCTCTCTCGGATTTTATGGCCTCAAGCCATTTATCAGAATCCGGGCCCACCATCGCTTCTCCATAGCTCGTAGGTTCATTGTTGTCTAGCAACATGACCTTCAAGACAGGATTATGTACCACTCTGAAGTAGTACGCATCCTTGTCATCCTACGAGGTTTGGGAGTGACTTGATCCGAAGTTTCATGATCAATATCATAAGCTTCCACTTCAATTGGTGTAGGGGCCACAGGAACAACTCCCTGTGCCCTGTCACACACTAGTTGAAGAGACGGTTCAATAACCTCATCAAGTCTCCACCATCCTCCCACTCAATTCTTTCGAGAGAAACTTTTCCTCGAGAAAGGACCCGATTCTAGAAACAATCCATATTGCTTTCGGATCTGAATTAGGAGGTATACCCAACTGTTTTGGGTTTCCTATGAAGATGCATTTTATCCGCTTTGGGTTCGAGCTTATCAACCTGAAACTTTTTCATATAAGCGTCGCAGCCCCAAACTTTTAAGAAACGACAACTTAGGTTTCTCTAAACCATAATTCATACGGTGTCATCTCATCGGAATTACGTGGTGCCCTATTTAAAGTGAATGTGGTTGTCTCTAATGCCTAACCCATGAACGATAGTGGTAATTCGATAAGAGACATCATGGTACGCA
>NW_021292501.1:0-1286 GCF_002162155.2 Triticum dicoccoides
CGCGCTCACAGCAGCGCCCCTGCCGAGGCCGCTCCTCCCTCCGTCCGCCCCTGTTCCGTGCGCCGTCGCACTCCCCGTCCTTCGCCCGGTTGGCGCCCGGCGAGCCCCGCCGTGGTCACCAACCCCCCTGCTCCGGCGATCTGCCGGCTCCGCCCGCCCCTGTGGTGCGCCCGAAAGAGCGGGTGCTGGGCACCGTTGCGCCCGCGCCCGTTCGGGCGACAACCGCCCGAAAACCGCAAGGCCCCCTGGGGCCAATGACGTGGGGGCCCCACGCCCAGAACGGTTTAAAAAAAAGGGGGAAATAAAAAAAATAAAAATAAAAACAATAAATAAAATTAATAAAATTAAAATGATTTAATAAAATTATTAATTAATTAATTAATTAAGTTAAGTTAATTAATCTGGTTTAATTAACTTAATTAACTAGTTAAGTTTAATTAAACTGTAATTAGATTAACCTAAACCCTAATTAACCTAAATAGAGAATGACAGGTGGGTCCCACTGGACCCACATGTCAGGGTTGACTCAGTCAACCCCTGTTGACTGCTGACGTCAGCATGACATCATGCTGACGTCATAAATACATTTTTCGAATTAATTAAATAAATAATTAAATTCCAAAATTGTTAAAATCTTTTAAAAATCATATCTTTTAATCCGTAACTCGGATTAAAATATTTTCAACATGAAAGTTGCTCAGAACGACGTGACGATTCCGGATACGCAGTCCGTTCGTCCGCCACACCCCCCTAACCTATCGAACCCGCAACTTTCCCCCTCCGGCTCCTCTGCCCGAGAACACGAAACACCGGGAATACTTTCCCGGATGTTTTCCCCCCTTCACGGTATCACCTACTACCGCGTTAGGGCACACCGAACACCGCGTATTGCCTTGATATATTTTGTGGTGCTTTGTTTGCTCTGTATTCATTATTTCTTCCCCCTCTTCTCTCCGGTAGACTACGAGACCGACGCTGCTGCTGACCAGTTCGACTACGGAGTTGACGACCCCTCCTTCTTGCCAGAGCAACCAGGCAAGCCCCCCCCTTGATCACCAGATATCGCCTATTCTCCTCTATACTGCTTGCATTAGAGTAGTGTAGCATGTTACTGCTTTCCGTTAATCCTATTCTGATGCATAGCCTGTCATTGCTGCTACAGTCATTGATACCTTACCCGCAATCCTAAATGCTTAGTATAGGATGCTAGTTTATCATCATTGGCCCTACATTCTTGTCAGTCTGCCTTGCTATACTATCGGGCCGTGATCACATTGGGAGGTGAT
>NW_021292502.1:0-2190 GCF_002162155.2 Triticum dicoccoides
GGCTGCTATCTGTGCGTGCGCCGCCATCATCAGTGGTGGCATATTCGGCGGCACCATCAGTGGTGGCATCAGTGTGGTCATCCTCGGCGGCACCATCCGTGGTCTCAGGATCGGTGGGGAAGGCGGCGGCCTCATACAAGTGAGGTTGTTCCTCCATCTCCTGGGACAGCTCCCAGAATGCCTTGCTTCCCGAACCCCCGGCCTCATTGTTGTGGGCCATGTTTCTCTCTAAATAGAAACAAAGTTTGGTCAAAAAGTTGGTTATTGCCAAGGAACAAGATCATGGTCTCATCATTTAGGGTTTGTCGACACCGAGGCATCCTAAAATCTAAGCTTTTATCATTGAGGGTTTTTCGACGCCAAGGCACCCTAAAAGCCTAACTTTTCATCATTTCGGTTTTTATCGACACCGAGGCACCCTAAAAGCCATGCATTAGTCACAAGTACGCCGGGGCACTTGATCCTACTTAATTAACTACTAAGATACCCCGGCCCATGCATTAGTCACAAGTACCCCATATGTCCTATTTTTAGCAAAGTCATGCTAAAATTCACGGAAAATTTCAGCATGACCTTTGCTGAAAATAGGACATATGGAGTACCCGAATTTGCCGGAACGGAAGTTAATCAACATTCCGGCAAACTCAAGGGCCTCTCGGGGTACCTGCAAAATCATCACGACACGATGGTCGGAGACAAAACCCAGCAAACTAGCAAAATCATCACAAATTTTTTTCTGTTAAAGATGATCATCATCTTTACAAGTCTTTCTCAATGTGATCACAAGTAATTCAGAGGCATCACAAGTAATTCAGAGCATCACAAGGCATTAGTAGTTCAGTACATGAACAAGTTTTACAAACCCATATAAGAACAAGTGAATTCTAGTCCCATTGACACACCTGGTTTTCTACAAACACCAAGTACTAGGGCACACAAAAGTTCTGAAATTTGTGTGCCTAACTGAATTAACTGAATTTTCAGTAACCGAATAAACTGAATTTTCAAAACTGCAAGAATACAATCGAGAAAAATCCAACAGCACTAGAACTGAGCTGATTGACAGTAGTTGCTAACTCTTGATGTAACTGATATTTTGATTCCTGAACCCCCGATATGCTGTTGTGGTTAATCCTAAGAGAAGATTTTGAACAATGAGAAGTCCATGGATATGTTGTGTTTCTGACTTCCGTTGAGGATCATGGAAATTGGATATGTGAGTGGTCGGTGGACCAACTTTTCACTAAAAATAACAGAAGAGTCCTTTGTTTTCCACTAAAATTATCAGTGTCTGGTTTCATGGCAATATTTATCTAGCATGTTCCGTATTGATTTCACTGTATTTTCTGTTCCATCATATTTCAGTTAGTACTAAGGTTCTTTTTTTAGGGAACTCAGTTAGTACTCAGTTTACAGAAACGGTTCGATGTCTATCATATACAACCATTTTCCCTGTTATAAAAGACATGAAAGATCACAACAATATTGATCTGAAAAGAACAGAAAAAAAAAGAGAAATAGTATGTATGCAGTGGTGATTCTACCTTGCTTTCTCAGCCGTGGGTGATGAAGTGCCTCTGTTCTGTTGTGTCTGCAGTGGTATGGAGATGAATGAATTGGTATTAGGTTCAAATATGATCGATGGATACTCTAACTGTCCCAGAAATATTGAGTTTACTTGATCAAAATTTTAACTGGTAAAGATATATATCCTGTTAAAGATATATATCATGTTCATGCATATGTTCACTTGTGTTATTATTATACATATGTAGACTGCGGCACGGCCCATGCTGAAGAGTGCTTTGGTGAAATGACCCAGATGTCTCATAGAGAAGGAACATAGGTGTTATAAAACAATTAAGGGTTTGGTTTGAAGAAATGTATAAACAAACTACTCGTTTAGTTTTCAAACACAAATGGTAAATATGTTGAGGCCCAAAAACTAAGTGTACCAACAACCTAAGCTAAACAAGATGAGCACAAGATGTATAATAATAACACAAGTGATAAATAACCTAAAAGAAGATAAATAACTTGAAGCACTAACAAACAACTTCAGCGGCACGATTTTTGCAGAACCACAACTTCAGAGATTTATAACACAGAAGCACAACTTCAGAAGAAAGAGTAACACATAACCCAAGTTTCCAAGTTAGAGGAGTTCGACAACGGATCTGACAGAAATGG
>NW_021292503.1:0-22926 GCF_002162155.2 Triticum dicoccoides
CTTCTCCGTCCCACGCGCGCGTCATTCGAGTTGCCTAGAAGAAAAACAGAGGAGAAAATCAATCGCCTTGAGCCCCTTCTCTGCCGACGCACGCGATCTCTTTTCGTCTCGCCTTGAGCCCCTTCCCCGGGTGGATTGCTAGGGTTGCCGCCGCCGCCTCCTCGCCCATCCTAGCTACTTCGGCGCCGGAGAGAAGTTGAACAGAAGGAGCTGCAGGGTGGCCTTGCCAGAAGAAAGCGTCGTTGGCGTGGACGCCGCGGAGGATGACCAGCTGGCCCCACGGAGGATGTCGTCCGGGCGTCCCGCCTCATCGACAACGAGATCCTCTTGGGCGAGGAGTGGAGGAAGGTCTGCCGGCTGCGATCCGGCGGCTTCGCCGTGTTGTGCGACAAGTGCAGGTACGCCCTGCTTTGGCTTTCTTATTGTTGTAGACATGCTCATGTGCCACTGCGACCAAGCCGTGCAAGAACTGTGCTGATCGAGGCCGGCCGAGGCGAATGACCTCCATCGACCATCGTGAATTTTACACTGGTGGCGAGCCCTCTCCCTCCAACCTCGCCGACCCTCCTCAAGCAAGCCCTGTAGATTTCTCTCTCTCATCTTCACATAAATGATACATAACCTACTGATTTGACTTAGACTAACTGTCCATGGTACGACTGCAACCTGTATGTGCATCTTTGAATTTACACATGTCTGATATTTACATATTTTAAAATCCCCTATAGGAGGAGGGCATGATGTGTGATTTGAGGAAGCGTATGAAGAGCAAAACGATAAAATCCATCCGGCAAGAATTGTTTCGTTGTTATCTTTTTCTTCTGAATAATTTTCTGATGCTGAGACTTGGACCTTGTTCATGCATATACTTTTCAATATGAGGGCTTTCAAGGATGAAGAGGAGGATAAATTAGTTGCTTTAGTTACTAAATAACGTGTCCGGGCGGCGGTACGGACTGGATCCCACCATCATCACCAGCAGCCACCTCGTCCTGTCCCGCGTGTGCTGTCAGTCTGCGGGCGAGGAAGAGAACACCTGCGAAGAGGACGAGGATATCCTCCCCGATATGTAAGCCACTATTACTTTGCTCGATCTGGACCGATCTGATTGTTCTCGGCTTTGATCTAAGTATGACGCGCCTGGTTCGGTGCTTCTTGGTGATGATACAGGGAGCTCGCCGCATTCATGAGATCATCCACCAGCAGAGGACCAAAGAACCAGGCCTGCCGAGAACGCCAACTGCCCCAGCACGTTTGCCGCACCCCCGTCGCCTGTGCCCATCCTCGTCGGCTCAGTTTTGTCTTCGTTAGGCAGGTCAGAACTCATGCTTCCTCTCTCGATCTCCACTTGATTTTGTGCTGCTATTGTTCTTTGTGCGTGTGCGACTACTACATGTGCTGCTGCATATAATGTTGCTAGATGTGTGTGATGCAAGTTGTATTGCTGCTTATGCTGCTGCTATTCTCGATCAGGTCCTATTCCTGTTTTGGTTTCTTCTTCTTATCTCTACTACATCTTCAGATTTTGTTTCTTACCTCTATTTGGCTCTTTGCTGGGTATTTGTTTCTTGGATTTTAGCTTCATTTTTCTTTGCTTCGTCTTCACCTGATTAACTATCCTTTTTGTACTACTTATTTTATTTTGCAGGTACCTATCTTTGGTGTTGATTGTTGCTCACATTCCTGTCAACACTTTGGTTAGTAACAGAGTTCTATCAAAATAATTGTATTGTAGACTTGTACTAGTAGTTACTAAATCAGTGCAGCCTTAGGTCTGTAGGTTAAGAAAACGAGCCCAAAGAAGTACTGCGTCCAGCCAAACAACAGCATTGTGGCACCGCGATCCACATTCGTTGTTCTCGGTAAGTTGACGGACTGCATTAGCCAATCAGTATGTGTGTTTTCCTCGATTTACTCTCAGTTCGCCCTCGTCATATTGTGATTGTTCCAGTACTTCATGATGATGAGGTATGGGACCATGATATACTAGCATTTTATGTAAATCCCAATGGGATCAGGTCAATGAATCATAGCTGTACCAACATTTAAGCAAGCAAGTTTTACTCATTTTCATTCTAGCAACTAGTTGCGCAGTCAGAACAATTTGCTCAAAGCAAGTTTTACTCACTGAGATTGTTATTTTTAATAGTTCACCATGGTGTATACATCTTTGGTCCTCCATTATATCTTAGCATTCTTGATGAAATTTGTGATGCAATTCTATTCTTCAACTGCATTTTGTCTTGGCCTATTTATGCCTTATGTCATCATTTTGCACTATCATGCACGTGTTGTCCATCTTCTGTTGATTATCACTCAATATATGTGTTGAAAACTTCTCATTTCTTAATTCAACCATGTTCTTCTCACTCCTTTCAAGTTCTAACCCCACATATCAAATTTATTGTTGATATCTGATCATATTTTGTCTGTCTACATCTATGAACTTTCTATTTACTGCGGTCTTTCTTTCCTATTTAGATGGTCATATTTTTTCCTTATTAATTGGAATGCAATTTCCTATGCAGTGTGTAATTTCTTGAATTTGGGAGGTGGTATCCATTACGGTGTAACTTCAATGTATTATTGTTCTGTCCGTACTGTGTACCAAGTTCTCTTTAACATTTCTGCAAGTGTCATCAACAAAGCAATCTGGACCTTATGTAGAAGATATTACCCCCCTTATGTTGTCCGGTGATGCCAAAGGATAACACACTGATCTCGTTTATTTATATCTATGCAGCCCTTGGCTTTAATTGCGAAGTTGATGAAGGAGGAGAATAATTTTGTGTTCAAGAGAACAATAAGCATCCAGAGGAACTGGTTCGTGGGTTATACCTGAGTATGTGAACATTTTTTTACTTGTGTTATTAATTGACCCTACCTGTAGGCATTAGATTCAATAAGGCAAGAGTTTCTTGCTTATTAAAGAAGGCCAACAGGTCCTTCCCCTTCTGTCTCCTTACTTTTGTAAGAATTAGATTCAAAATTCTTTTTGTGCCTTTGGCTTGTGAGAAAGCATTGCTGATAATTTGTGCTAAATGACCACCTCATAATTCCACCCAACCCCCAACCCCATTTCTTTTATTTAGGTTTTGATGCTATGGACGTATTTGGTGTCGATTGGATTCAGAGCTGCTGTTCCGGGCATAAAAAATAGAAGATGACATATGGACACATTTCAAGTGTAGATAGAAATATATTGGTGGTGCATTGTCACATGTATGCTACATCTGTAATCCAAGCTTTGGTTACATTGTGGTGGTGCATTGTCGCCTCACATTTCTGTCAGGCTTTGGTTAGTAACAACTTGTGTATTCAGGTCATACCAGCTTTTTGGTCTCTGCATTTGTGTTTTTTTCCTTTAGCAAGTCATTGCCTTTTGCTAAGAGTTCATTACTGAAAGATCTGAAGTCGAGATCTCAATTTAAAGTAATGCTTAATTACCGATAGTAAAATAATTCGTCATCATGAGATTTTTCTACTGTCTGTTTGTCATCAGTTTTAAGGCCATGCCATCTTATTATTCTTTGATTACCTCAATACACAAGTTGGTGGTGCACTGGTAGTTTAGGGTTAGCTGTTCGATGGACATTTTCTCAATGTAATTTTAACAGTATCAGTCACACTAATGAACTGAATTAGATAATGATCTCAAATTGTAATTTGTCCTGTTACTGTCTAACTAGCTTACTACTTCTCCATTCCACAATGTAGTGCCTATAGATTTTTTTTGAAAGTCAAACTTTGTCAACTTTGACCAAGTGTATAGAGAAAACTCTTTACACCTACAATACCATACATGTACATTCTGAAAATATAACTTATGATGTCACTACTAGGAAAAGGCCTACTAATGGCGCACCAGTTTTGCCTACTAATGGCGCATCACTGGTGCGCCATTACTAGCACGCCACTAGTAATTTTTACTAATGGCACACCACTGGTGCGCCATTAGTATCTGGTATACTAATGGCGCACCACCAAGTGCGCCATTAGTATATAACACCATGCGCCATTAGTGTGCACTGCGGATAGATGCATGTGCTTTGGCACACTAATGGCGCACTGCGGATAGATGCGCCATTAGTATACTTGGCATACTAATGGCACACTCTGTCTTGATGCGTCATTAGTATCCTTTGGCATACTAATGACGCACTCTGTCCTGATCCGTCATTAGTATCCTTTGGCATACTAATGGCGCACCTTGTGGTGATGCGCCATTAGTATGAATATTTGTTTTTTTTTACTTTTTTGATTTTTGCACAGGTTACAAAATATATTATTTGACAGAATATAGACAGTAGCACACAGCAACAGCAGATTCATCGAATACAATAGAAGATTAGTCTCCGAATACAATTCTTCATATTAGTCTCTGAATTCAAAAGACCGAACAAAGATAAAACACTACAAGTCTCAAGACCGCAAGTATCGAGTTTGTCTTCACATTACAAGTCGATATCAATCATCTAAACTACCATCACATAGAAGAGAGCTGCGGTCATCATGATGAGCATCATCGTGATCAAACCGGTCTTCATCCGGTTCCTCCAACGCTCCCTCCTCTTTCCCGCTAGATAGAGGGCGTATCTAGATTCGGCCTCTGCCCTAGTGGTGTACCCTTTGTAACTGTTACCGTTGAAACGGTGAACCTGTCTCCGACACTCCTCCCTGTCGTCGTAGACTTCGGGAACCTTACCCTTGTACACGACATACGACGACATCTCTATGCACAAACCAAACAACAGACAATACATACATAAGCAATATATAAGTATGCAACAAAAGGATCGGAAGAGAAAAGCAAGACATTAATAGCACGATTCATGGTCCTACTAATAAATAGCATCGATTACATCTAAGTTGAACGATTGTCCAAACCAAAGAGACATACAATTCATTAAAGTTTAATTATAACATGAGCCAATCAATGTTTCAGAACTACACATCGCTACTTTCGACTCGACTCATGGACAAGAGCGTGGATGAAGCCGCCGTCTGTCGTGATGGTCATGAAATCGCGGGCGTTGTCAGCCTGCATTTGTAGCATTCCGTCTATCTCAATGTTGGACGGTTGATATCTGAGGAAGAACTGCCCCGAGGTATGAAGGACATCTTGATGGATGATGTCCGCAAACTCCGACTGGATGCGAAAGAATTCCTGCCGACAAGCTCGCGACCCAATCTTTGAGATTATTTGGTAGCAAAAGGTGATGATGGTCCCTTACGATCGCCTGCATGTGATGGAGGGCGTAGTAGGCATCCTTCTGACCGCCAGGCGGCTGCTTGACGCAGCAGAACGTCGTATTGTGGGCGAACACGTGCTTGCCGTACATACGAACTGCCCTGATGAAGGTGCCTCCAGATTTGGCATAGCCAGGGAGAACATCATCAAGAACTTTCTTAATATTCGTGTAGTCTATCTTGGAGTTACGGTTCGGGTCGAAATACGTGGCCATGGAATATTTTGGGCTTAAGAGGATGAGTGTGCAATGTGTGTCACTGCACAGAACGCGGAATGTTAGAATAAAAAAGAACGGTCGAAATCTAAGAAATCATATGTTACGGGGCGGTTAAGGGATGACTTACTCAGGAAAGTAAGCCACAAGGAAGTTATCCTTATCTGGGTTTGCCAGAATGACGTCTTCGAGGTGTGAACTCGCGACTTGGCGGTCCCCAGCGCTGCTCAAGAGCTTGGCACGCATGTAGAAGGGGTCGACGATCACGATGTCCGGGGTCTTGTCTCTAATGATCCGCATCTCCATACTCAGCGAAAACAGCCGAACGAAGGTGTAGTGCAGTGGATGAAGGTTGAACATAGCAAAGATGTCATCAAACCGTAGGACGATCGTACCCCCGATGGCGCCATCCACAAAGCCCTTGCCCTCTGGCACCCTGGCCACGAAAACCGGGTATGCCACATCATTCTCTCTGAGACGCCGCTTCTCCAAAGAAAGAACACTGTCGTGCAGACTCCGCATAGCACCGGTTGCAGCATTGAGCATATTTGTCGGTAGCATCGCCCTACCCGCCACATGCACCCTCCTCGAGATATCCTTAGGTGAAGGTGGCCCGTCCTGAGCACGGATCGTACTCGGTGCCGGCTGGCTCGCACCGGCGCCCTTTTTAGTCGGCCGTTTCCGGCCCTTCTTCTTGATCTGCTGTAATGGGACCGAGTTCTGCTCACAGACCGCCTTCTTGAGCATGTTGGGGCTGATAATATTTGGCACCTCCGCTATCTGAGGCTTGGTGAAGGCGGCAGCTGGAGGCGTCTCCTGAGAACTGAACGCCAGACGACGCCTGTTGCAATTGGGTTCTCCGCCGTACCAGCTAGATCGCGGTCGTCTTGTTTGGGTTCTTGAGAAGGAGGCCAGCAGAACTCGTCACCGTACCCATGTTCGGCAAAGTACTTATCGACGTTGGTAAATGTACCATCGTCGTTGTCGTCGTCGTCCGGATCCTGTGCCATATGCATGTCCGGATCCTGTGCCATAGGGATGTCCGGCATGTTCGGTAGCGTTGCGGCATTCTTGCCATGGCTTGGCGCCGGCATGACTGGCGGTCTTGTTTGTGGGGTGGTGTCCCCCGCCCCAAACGAATCTGGCTCTTCGGCCGAAGCAGGGGCCAGCTTACGCAGGCGCTGAGGGTCATCTCATCTTCTTCGTTGGCCCTAGCGGGTCGAATCGGAGGTAACAGCTCGTCGCAGCCTGGCAGCACCCGAACCACTTCAACCCTATACATTGTGGGTGGCATCGGATTACCGTGGAACACGGGGTTGCCCGGTTGAATGATTCTTCCCTTGGCAACATCGACCAACTCGCCGCCCATGAAGTGCAGGAGAGTGCAAGGAACGTCGGCGGCGCCCTGCGAAAACATGTAGGGCGTCAGGGATGCCCAGTCAAAGGCAAGGAGATGAAGTCCCCGGCCGAGAGGCTTAGTTACCGTGATGCCGTCGAGCTCGGCTAATGTTGAGGCACCGCCAACAGCGGGCGTGCAACTGACGGAGGGGCCACTTGCTGGCGAGGTGTCGGCCGGCGTACACCCGGGTGCATTAAGCTCCAATGCCGGCGTCGGAGACACCAATACTGCTGCCGCTGGAGACACCAATGGCATCGCCGCCGTAGACACCAATACCGCCGCCGCCGATGACACCAATGGCGCCGCCTGCGCGTTGTGCGAGTTGCTGGCTGTGAAGCTGGGCATCGGGGGCGGCCCCTGTTGGCCACCCGCAATCCACATCGTTATCCCATGAATCAAGGTAGGCATAATGCCGGTGAGCGTCGATCCCAGTTGTTGTTGCACTTGCTCTTGGACCATCTCCAGAATCCGCGCCACTTGCGCCTTGAGTGCTTCAACCTCGCGCGACTGGCTTTTCGAGCTGGTCTTTTTCTCCTTTTGCCCACCAGCGGTATAATATGACGACCATTTTGTGGACAAGCCTTTGCTGGCCACACGACCAGCTGACATTGGCTTACTGAGCTTATCCTTGTTTTTCATTATGTTCAACGCCCTATTCAAAGGGGTGTCGTAAGGGGAGCTCTGCGACGACCCCGCGCTACTGCTTTCTTTGTCCTGCGGAAGGAACATGAACCATTTAGAAATATTGGGGATTAATTAGAATGCAACCATATGGAGCTAATTACGCGGGGGTGTATTCCTTACCAGAAAAAGCTCAAGCTCCTTGGTCTTCGGATCTGTGATAAGCTCCTTTGTTACCGGGTCCTCCTTGTACCGGGCCCTGAGAATGTTCCTGGTCTGCTTGTCACTGTATTTCTCGAAGCGGGGCGGTAGGCCTTGCTCGGCACGCTCCGCGTCCTCCTTGTCCCATACAGGCTCCGCCACTCTGTAACCGCTGGGACCGAGTTGGTGGACCCCTATGTTCAACTACCGCATTTCTTTCCCCCACTTAATTGGTTTGGAGGTTGCGGGGCTCTCGCACTTGATCTTGAACTCCTTATAGTCATCTTCGCTCATCAAAGGATATTTCGCCTTAATCTTCTCATAACTATCACCTTTGTCAATCCTTGCCTTCACCGTGCTTTTCCAAGTAGACAGGGCCGTGCTCATCGTCGTGAGGGCGGCACCGTTCACTTTATTACCCGAGAGGCGTGTGTTTGCGAACTCAGCGGGGAACTTGTATCGTTCGTGCAGCTTCGTGAAGAGGAGGTTGCGCAAATTCCCTCGGTCCTTATGCCTTAGGTTCTTGGTGTTGATCGAGGCAGTGCTCCGGAGAATGCACCCGAGCTGAATCGAGTACCCCTTGACTACATGTTTGGGAGCCGTCGGATGCCCATCGGAGTTCACTTCAGTAAATTCTTCCCTGACGGTGCCGAGCACGTTCAGGCGCCGGTCCTTCCGTTGCCTCTTCGGTTGGCTACCATCTGTGCGTGCGCCGCCATCATCAGTGGTGGCATCCGCGGCGCCATCATCAGTGGTGTCATCCCCGATGCCACTAGGGGTTGTGTAGTCAGGATCGGTGTCTTCCGCGGCGTCCTCTTAGCAGTGAGGTTCTTCCTCCAACTCCTGGGACAGCTCCCAGAATTGCTTGCCGCCCGAACCGCCGGCCTCATCGTTGTGGGCCATGTTTCGCTCTAAATAGGAAAAAAGTTTGGTCAAAAAGTTGGTTATTGTCAAGGAACAAGATCATGGTCTCATCATTTAGGGTTTGTCGACACCGAGGCATCCTAAAAGCTAAGCTTTTATCATTTAGGGTTTGTCGACGCCGTGGCACCCTAAAAGCCTAAGCGTACATCATTTAGGTTCTCATCGACACCGAAGCACCCTAAAAGCCAAGGTTTCATCATTTAGGGTTTGTCGACGCCAAGGCACCCTAAATGCTAAGTTTTCATCATTTAGGTTTTATCGATGCCGAGGCACCCTAGGTTGGGCCTAATCACTTGGCACTAATCAGTTGGCAATATTGCCACCTATGTTGGGTTTATCATCTAGGGTTTATCGATGCTGAGGAGAATTTCTAAGTTGGGCCTAATCACTTGGCTCTATTGCCACCTATGGTTTAATGCAGCAAGAATAAAGGGGCAGTTGATCCTACTTAATTAAGTACTAAGATACCCCGGCCCATGCATTAGTAGCAAGTACCTCATATGTCCGATTTTTAGCAAAGTCATGCTAAAATTCACGGAAAATTTCAGCATGACCTTTGCTTAGGACATATGGAGTACCTGAATTTGCCGGAACGAAAGTTAATCGACATTCAGTCAAACTCAAGGGCCTCTCGGGGTACCTGCAAAATCATCACGACACGAAGGGCCTCTCAAGGGCCTCAAGCAGCAGCGGCGTCTCCCAGGACCCCATTTTTTGCTAAATTTCTTTGAGCAACAATTAGAGCAGAAAATTCAGCATATTTCTATACAACAGCACTTTAAGATGAAGAACAGTTCTACAGCAGCCCATTTATATACAATAGCATCTTTGTTCATACCAATTTCTGAAACAATTCAAATCTGAACTGTATCTTTGGTCATACAAATCTCTGAAACTATACAAATCTGAAATATATATCTTTGATCATCATCTTTGCATGTCTTTCTCAATGTGATCACAAGTAATTCAGAGGCATCACAAGTAATTCAGAGCATCACAAGGCATTAGTAGTTCAGTACATGAACAAGTTTTACAAAGCACATCAATATGTTACAGCAAACAAAAGTTCTGAAATTTGTTTCCCTAACTGAATTAACTGAATTTTTAGTAACCGAATAAACTGAATTTTCAAAACTGCAAGAAGCCATTTAAAAAAATCCTCTCATCTCATATGAGGAGTGTTAATCCTAAGACTAATAGTTTGTTGTGCAGTACAGCTACAGTGATGCCCTGTCCATTTGTCCCTCCCCAACTAGATATTAGAGTAGCACTGTTGATGCCCTGTTCTTGCTGAACTAGATACTACTGAACCTAATTGAACCTAGGCAATACTCCAACTGAATGCTGGACCATGCATGTTCTCACTACTAAACCCCAAGAGAAAAACTTAGTAACAAATGGAGTAACAGATTAACAAATAACAGTACACAAGAACTAAACTTTGGTTAACTGAATGCATTAGCTACTAAGATGTCCAGATTAACAAACTACAGTGCACAAATCTCCTGTCATCATCAGTAACAAAATTCAGATTAACAGATTACTTCCATATGTCAATTTACAGTGCACAAACTTTACTGTTATCATCATTAGTAACAAAATTCAGACATTACAGGTGGAGTTGGGGGGTGAAGTAGTCACAGTAGAAGGCGTTGCAGGTGTTTATCTGCGGCCATCACGAATCCATTCATCATTACCCAGGGAACAGAGACTGATAAATTTGTCAATTTTAGAAGAAAAGGAACGAATTACTAGCATGGCATCTCCATTCTCCATTGTCTTTCTGTCTAAACCTAGGAACACAGTCATTACGGTATGTATGAACCTAGGAACCTAGGAACAGAGGAGAGGGAGGAAGGAGGAAGGAGGAGAGGTACCTGGGCGGGAGGACGGCGGCAGCGGCGGCAGTGGCTGGAGGACGGCGTCGTCGATGAACTCGAGGGCGGGGGCACCAGATGCTCCTCTCGTTGATGGGGGTTGGTGAGGAGCAGGTGGCCGGCGTCGTGGTTGGCAAGGTGGCACTGCCTCCGAGGCTCTGCCTTTGAGGAGGTGGTTGGTGCCTTGGCGACCGGCGGTGGCGGAGGCCTGGAGGATGGAGGGACCGAGAGGGAGAGATGGAATCGGGGGCACGGGGGCGCGAGGGCGGCTGGGATGGAGTCCGGCGGGGGTGGGGGCGCGGGGGCGGCGGGGGTGGAGTCTGGTGAGGGTCGGGGCGGTGGCGTCGTGGGTCGGGGCAGCGCGCGGGTGGATCTGGTGGCGAGGGAGAGAGGGTCGAAGGGGATCTGACGAGGGAGAGGGAGATAGCTAGGGGGAAGCTTACTAATGGCGCACCACACCTCGGTGCGCCATTAGAAATCTTTTTTTAGATAGCAATGGCGCACCCCGCAGCGGTGCGCCATTAGAAATCTTTTTTTAGATAGCAGTGGCGCACCCCGCAGCGGTGCGCCATTAGAAATCTTTTTTTTAGATAGCAATGGCGCACCCCGCAGCGGTGCGCCATTAGAATTTTTTTTATAACAGTTCGAGCACAGGTTATATTGCACCTAACCCAATCCACATCAGAACCTGCCCACTAGCCCGACTGGTCAGCACGCAGCACACACACCAGGAGCTCTTGGGTTTGATTCCTAGGCTCCGCAATATTTTTTTTTGCATTTTAAATGCTGTTTTATATTTATTTGTGTTTAAATATGTTCAAACTTGTTTAAATCATAACAGTAATATTTTTTTATAAAAACAGTAATAATTTTAAAAAAAATATATTCAAATTTGTTACTTGAAAATATCATCGGCGGCGGTGGTGGAGCGGGGGAGGGTGCGGGGGGTGCCCGTTGGCGGCGGTGGAGCGGGGGAGGGTGCGGGGGGGCGGGTGCTTGTCGGCGGCGGTGGAGGGGGATCGAGATCGAGTGTCCTCATGAATTCAAAAAGTGCCCGTGAAATTTAAAAATATTCATGATATCAAAAAGTGCCCATGAAATACAATTGAGAAATGAAGATTACGATTTAAATACAATCGATGTTAGCTAGCTATCTGTTCACAATCTTCTTGGCCTTCTTTTTCGCAAATGGAGTTCCTTTGTGGAACGGACGTCCTTTAGGTAGGGTGTTCCTGCTTCTTCTTGTGGTGTGTGCTGCTACTTCATCGTCGTCATCATGTTCAATCTTCGGGTCGCCGTACTTGTCGAAGTCTTGCTCATTGGCTACTCCATCCATTCCGATGATCTTCCTTTTGCCTCTCCTCACGACAACACGACTGGGCTTTGATGGGTCGGTAATGAAGAAGCATTGGTCCACTTGGGAAGCCAGTACCCATGGCTCATTTTTTGCGGTGATGTTTGCGCCCGCGGTCTTGGATTCGGCTTCGGGTATAACCATGGTGGTGAAATACCGGTCTTCTTTTAGGACGCTCTTGGCCCGTCTGACACGGAACATCGGGACCTTCTCTCCAGCGTAGCTCAGCTCCTAGATCTCCTCGATCCTTCCGTAGTATCTGTCCTTGTCGTTACCAGTGTAGGATTCCATCGTTACCCAGGAGTTCTGATAACCATCGCTCTTCATGTCCTTGTTCTCGGTGTAGAATGTGTAGCCGTTGATATTGTACGCCTCATAGGTCATCAGGTTGTGCTCGGCGCCCTTTGACAAGGCGAATATTAGTTGTTCTTCCGCGGAAGAATCCTCATGTAAAGGGTACGACAGAAGCTTCTGCTTGAACCAACGCGTGAAACATGAGTTGTGCTCTTTGATTATATCTCCGTACGTCCTCTGTTGGCCTCGGTCATTGTACGTCTTCTCAATAAAGGTTTTGTGCTCTACCACCCAAGGATCGACCACCTTTATGTGTTGTAGTGCGACTAGGTTTGCTCTTTCAAAGTCGGCGAGTCGACCCTCGAAGTCGACATGCATTTCGTGGCGACCCTCACGGTGACCCCATCCAGCGAGCCTGCCAAGGTGCCTGTTGACGGGCAGACCAACGGGGTTCTCGATGCCTAGATAATTCGTGCAGTAGGAGATGCACTCTTCGGTCAGAAAGCCTCTGGCTATACTTCCCTCTGGACGTGACATGTTGCGAACGTATCCTTTGATGACACCATTCATCCTTTCGAACGGCATCATGCTGTGCAGGAACATCGGCCCGAGTTGGATGATATCCTCCACGATATGGACCAGCAGATGCACCATAACGTCGAAGAATGCGGGCGGGAAGTAGATCTCAAGCTCGCATAGTATCACCATGATCTCTTCCTGTAGCCTTCCGAGTTGCCTCACGCCAATCGAGTTCCGAGAGATGACGTCGAAAAAGTTGCATAGGCCAAATAGCGTTTCACGGACGTGCGCGTCCATGATCCCATAGATTGCAACTGGAAGTATCTGTGTCATCAGCACGTGACAGTCATGAGACTTCATCCCGCTGAACTTCTGCTTCGCTGGGTCTAGGTATATGCTTATCTTCCCCGCGTAACCGTAAGGAAGTTTTACTCCTACGAGGCAGGTGAAAAACTGCTCGATCTCCTCCTGACTTAGAGTGAAGCACGTGGGAGGGTAGTCACTTCCGGTCTTCTTGGCCTTTTTGCCTTTGCGACGAGTTTCTGTGTCCTGCTTCGCCTCATCATCATCATCATCATCATCATCATCATCATCATCATCATCATCATCATCATCATCATCATCATCATCATCATTAGCGTGAAGCTCCTGCCTGATGCCCATTGATTTCAAGTCTACCCTTGCTTTCGGCCCATCTTTGGTCCTCTCTGGCATGTTGAGCTGGGTACCAAGCAGACTCCCGCACACGTTCTTCGTGATATGCATGGCATCAAGGCTGTGAGGCACACGGTGGATCTTCTAGTATGGCAAGTCCCAGAAAACAGACCTTGTTTTCCATACCTTCAGCAGCGTCTCTGGCGCCTTTCGCTTCTTTCCCGGCTCTGTCGCCTTTTGCTTCTTTCCCGGCAGTGGGCAATCTTTCCAATTTTTCAACAGATCATCTATTTCCTCGCCGCTCCTCGTACACGGTCGTTTTCGGGGTTCAGTTTCACCATCGAATAGATTCTTGCGTTTCCTTCACGGGTCATCGTCGCGAAGCCACCTTCGATGTCCCATGAACACGGTTTTTGAAGACCTGGGATCTCTATCTAGCTGGCGATACATTGTGTCATCCATGCACCTTACGCATCCAGAAAATCCGTGGACTACCTGCCCCGCGAGATATCCGTAACCAAGATAGTCGTGCACCGTCGTGAGCAGTGCGACTCTCATAGGGAAATATTCTTTCTCTGCGGCATCCCACGTATTGGCTGGCATTTTCCACAGTGTGTCTAGATCCTCTTTCAGCAGCCCCAGATACAGATTGATGTCGTTCCCTGGTTGTTTCGGCCCTTCAATTAGCATACTCATGTGAATGTACTTCCTTTTCATGCACAACTAGGGGGAAGGTTGTACATGCACACAAACACAGGCCACGTGCTATGTGTGCTTCTCTGGCTGCCAAACGGATTGACTCCATCGGTGCTCACGCCAAGCACGATGTTCCTTGGATCCTTCCCAAATTTCGGGTATTCGAAGTTCAACGCTTGCCACTGGCTCGCATCCTTAGGGTGACTCAACATCTTGTCTTTTTATTTATCTCCGGATCATTTGCGTCATCTTCCCGCTTCTTCTCCTCCCTATCCGCGTGCCAACGCAGGAGCTTTGCTACCTTAGGGTCCGCGAAATACCGCTGCAGACGAGGAGTGATCGGAAAGTACCACACCGATTTTCGAGGAGCTTTCTTCCTCTTCTTGTATCGAGTGAAGCCGCACACCTGACATATGGTAGACTCCTCTTCTTGTGTGCATATGTCCGACCAGTTTACGAGCACGCGGAGTCTACCATATGTCCGGTGTGCGGCGTCACTCGATACAAGAAGAGGAAGAAAGCTCCTCGAAAAGTGGTGTGGTACTTTCCGATCACTCCTCGTCTGCAGTGGTATTTCGCGGACCCTAAGGTAGCAAAGCTCCTGCGTTGGCACGCGAATAGGGAGGAGAAGAAGCGAGAAGATGACGCAAATGATCCGGAGATAGATAAAAAAGACAAGATGCTGAGTCACCCTAAGGATGCGAGCCAGTGGCAAGCGTTGAACTTCGAATACCCAGAATTTGGGAAGGATCCAAGGAACATTGTGCTGGGCGCGAGCACCGATGGAGTTAATCCGTTTGGCAGCCAGAGAAGCACACATAGCACCTGGCCTGTGTTTGTGTGGATGTACAACCTTCCCCCTGGTTGTGCATGAAGAGGAAGTACATTCACATGAGTATGCTAACTGAAGGGCCGAAACAACCAAGGAACGACATCAATCTGTATCTGGGGCTGCTGAAGGAGGAGCTAGACACACTGTGGAAAACGCCAGCCAATATGTGGGACGCCGCAGAGAAAGAATATTTCCCTATGAGAGCCGCACTGCTCACGACGGTGCACGACTATCTCGGTTACGGATATCTCGCGGGGCAGGTAGTCCACAGATTTTCTGGATGCGTAAGGTGCATGGATGACACAACGTATCGCCAGCTAGATAGAGATCCCGGGTCTTCGAAAACCGTGTTCATGGGTGTAGGATCGAAAGTATGTCTAGAGGGGGGGTGATTAGACTACTTGACCAAATAAAAACTTAACCTTTTCCCAATTTTAGTTCTTGGCAGATTTTAGCTATCTTAGGACAAGTCAAGCAATCATCACACAATTCAAGCAAGCATGCAAAGAGTATATTGGAAGCGGAAAGTAAAGCATGCAACTTGCAAGAATATAAAGGGAAGGGTTTGGAGAATTCAAACGCTATTGGAGACACGGATGTTTTCCCGTGGTTCGGATAGGTGGTGCTATCCTACATCCACGTTGATGGAGACTTCAACCCACGAAGGGTAACGGTTGCACGAGTCCACGGAGGGCTCCACCCACGAAGGGTAATGGTTGCGTGAGTCCACGAAGGGCTCCACCCACGAAGAGTCCACGAAGAAGCAACCACGCACGAAGGGTCCACGAAGAAGCAACCTTGTCTATCCCACCATGGCCATCGCCCACGAAGGACTTGCCTCACTAGCGGTAGATCTTCACGAAGTAGGTGATCTCCTTGCCCTTACAAACTCCTTGGTTCAACTCCACAATCTTGTCGGAGGCTCCCAAGTGACACCTAGCCAATCTAGGAGACACCACTCTCCAAGAAGTAACAAATGGTGTGTTGATGATGAACTCCTAGCTCTTGTGCTTCAAATGATAGTCTCCCCAACACTCAACTCTCTCTCATAGGATTTGGATCTGGTGGAAAGAAGATTTGAGTGGAAAGCAACTTGGGGAAGGCTAGAGATGAAGATTCATATGGTAGGAATGGAATATCTTGGTCTCAACACATGAGTAGGTGGTTCTCTCTCAGAACATATGAGTTGGAATGGTGTATGTGTTCTGATTGCTCTCTCCATGAGTGAAGAGGAGGTGGAGGGGTATTTATAGCCTCCACACAAAATCCAACCGTTACACACAATCTACCAACCTCGGTGGGACCGAATCAGAAAACTCGGTCTGACCGAAATAGTAAACCTAGTGACCGTTAGGAATTTCAGTGGGACTGACATGCAACTCGGTAGGACCGATTCGGTTAGGGTTTGGGCATAACGTAATCTCGGTGAGACTGATTACACAAACTCGGTGAGACCGATTTTGGTAATAATCTAACCAGAGAGTTGGTCAGGTAAACTCGGTGGGACCGATTTGCTCTTTCGGTGAGACCGAAATGTTACAAAAAGGAAACAGAGAGTTTACATTGCAATCTCGGTGGGACCGATTCGCTCTTTCGTTGAGACCGAAAAGTTACGAAAGGAAAACAGAGAGTTTGCAATCCCATCTCGGTGAGACCGAGATCCTTATCGGTAGGACCGAATTGCTAGGGTTTGGCAGTGGCAAATGACAAGTGAAACTCGGTGGCGCCGGATTGAAAGAATCAGTAGGACCGAGTTTGGCTTAGGGTTTAGGTCATTTGTGGCTATGGAAAAGTGGTTGAGGATTTTGGAGCATATCACCAAGCACATAAAGCAAGAGGCTCATTAAGAAACACCTCATCCCTCCTTGATAGTATTGGCTTTTCCTAAAGACTCAATGTGATCTTGGATCACTAAAATATAAAATGAAGAGTCTTGATCTTTTGAGCTTGAGCCAATTCTTTGTCCTTAGCATTTTGAGGGTTCCACTTTCACATCCATGCCATGCCAATCATTAAGCTTTCCTGAAATAATCATCTTGGACTTTCAATCTAGGGATAGTTGTTATGAATTACCAAAACCACCTAGGGATAGTTGCACTTTCAATCTCCCCCTTTTTGGTAATTGATGACAACATATAGATCAAAGCTTCGACAAATTATAATAATCATGAAATGCATCATCGCTTTGAGAAGTATGTGACAAGTAAGAGCTCCCCCTAAATTTGTGCATATTTAGAATTTGCTTTGGACTGCAAATGCACAAGGAATGAGAGTCATGGGTTACTCTTCCATGTCACATACATCTTGGTGGAGCGCTCAAAAATGATAAGAGTGAAGTACATGCACTCATCACCAAGAATAGTGAGTGATCACATAAGATGGATAGAATGATAATATTAAGCAAACATTAAGTGTAGATTATGATGAAACACATGATCATCAATGTCTCACAGGCATAAGGATGTAGTATCTCACACACAAGAAAATAAAGTTCGAAAAACCACCAAATAAAGCAAGAGAGAAAAAGCAACACTCTCTCGAAGCCTATGATCTATACATTTTCTCCCCCTTTGGCAACAAGTTACCAAAAAGTTCCTAGAAAATGCATAGTGCTAAGTCGACACTCAGGCTTGATCTTCAGGTGGTGGTGGAGTCCGGAGCACTCCAAGGACGAAGCCTTCAGTAGACGTGGTCGGAGTCGAGGCTGAAGTGGACGCTGGAGCTGGTGGAACTGAGGCTGTAGCTGGTGCAGACGTGGTGGCTCTGGTGTCAGCAACTGGCACTACAGACGACCTCGGACCTCGTGGCACCCTGGCAAAGACATCAGTCGTAGTCCTGCCTCTCCTCTCATTCATGTCATCCTGGAGCTGCTCCACGGCAGTCTGTATCTCTGTCACCTTGATGTCCAAGTCATAGAACCTTTGTTCCATGATCCTCTCTAAGCTTGCCTGGTTCTGAGTCAGGGTTGCTAGTCCTTGCTCAATCCGCAGGGTGGACGCAATCAGGTAGCCAAGCTGCTCTTGTTTGGTTTTCAGGAAGTATTCAGATGCCTCCTCTTGAGTGGGCATCCTGGCAGCTTTCTCCTTCTTCGCCTTCTCCTTCTTGGCTTGTGCTTGGGCAGATGATGGCTCATTCTCAGTCATGACCACTTGATTATCTTCGAAGTCTAGACGGATGGGTAGGTGTTCCTTATCCAATAAATATACGCCCGTGCCCATCTTGGAGTTGATGAGCTCCTGAATCTGAGGGGCATATCCACAGCTCCTCTTTTGATCTGCTGCAGTCCTTTTGATTGTTTCCAGTACATGACTTTGAATCTTTGAGGCACGTCAAAGACATGAAGCAAATTTATCGCGTGACCTCTGATCATCTTGTGATCTCCAGACTTAGGCAATAGGGTGTGTCTCAGTATCCAATTGATAGTGGGCAGTCCTGATAGAAGATAATGCACTGAGCCAAACTTGAACGTGTCAAGCGCTTCATTCGGAATCTCCTTGTACATGTTGGACATAGAGTTGTGGTCCATATTTTTCTTGGCATAAATGTCCAAGTCATCATCCTACTCTTCTGGGGCGTTGATCAGCTGAGCCCATTCAGCAACTGTGGACTGGTATCTCGTGCCCTCTGACATCCAAGTTATCCTACCATCTGGATAAAAGTGGGCTGTGGAGTAGAACTGCATGATGAGTTCCTCGTTCCACTTTACGAGCTTCTGCCCAACAAAGTCCTCTACTCCACACGCCTTAAAGTTGTCCTGCACTCCAGGGTAGTACTCTTCATTGTCCTTGATATACTACCAATCGACCCATCTCATATCGCAGACAATTGGCTTCTTGTCTAGCAGCACTGTCTCATAGAAATCCTGCTACTCCTTGGTGTGAAACCTGTAGTCAACTGCAGTTCTTCTCCTAGAAGCATATGGGTTTGCTTCTCTCCACTTCCTCAGCCCTGAGTCTCTCCTGAGCTTCATATCCTCAGCCACAGGATGAGCATCGTTGTGGTCTGGGATCTTGGGCTTGAGCTTTCTAAGGACATTCTCTTCCTCTTCCTCTGCAGCTTCAGGCACTGGGGCCTAGTTCTTTTCAGTGGCTGGGATGCTTCTCGTGTTTCTCTTTGGCTTTGGCTTTGGAGCTGACTTGGACTTGGAAGCAGCTCCCCCTGATTTTATGGCATCACCCATTAGCTTGGGTGCCTTAGGTGCTGGTGCAGCAACCTCTTCTTCCTCTTCTTATCCCTCAGAGTCTCTCCTCATGGAGGGTCTGCCAATAACTCTGGCGGTGGTAGTTCTGGCTCTCTTCTTCTTCTTATCTTGGCCACTTGCTTCCTCTTCAGATTCCATGGTGAACTTTATAGTTTCTTTAGGTGCAGCCTTTCTCTTTTTGCCCTCAGCAGCAACTGGCTCAATGGGAGTGGGCTTCTCAGTTGACATTCTGGCCTTTGACATTGGCTGCCTGCCTGCTGGCCTTTTGATCTTCAGCCCTGGCTTTGTGCCCTGTGCTGGCTCAACTCTCTTGGAGGTAGCTTGCTCCTCTGCCACATAATCCTCATCTTCTGAGTCTGAGGTTCTCTTCTTTCTCTGACGTCTGGCAGCTTTAGGCAGATTGCTGGGGGTGCTCCTGCTGCCATCATCTGAGGAACTTGAGGGACTAGTGCCCTCACTCAACTGTACTTGCTGCTCTGACAAGTTCTGGCTGTCACTTTGGTCTGACATGATGCAAACTCTGACTGCTGACCCTGTGAATAGATTATAGATGAGATAGAATGGATGAACATCACAAAATGCAGAGATTTTTGCAAAAGAATAGTTCAAAAACTTAGTTTTAGTTTCCCACTGAAATCATCTCGGATCTACCGATTTTCAAACTCGGTGACACCGAAGCAGTTTTGGCACCAGAACTGGTGAACTCGGTCAGACCGAGTCACAGTTCGGTGGCACCGGGACTGCTAGGGTTTCACAGAGTTCCAAAATCGGTCACACCGATAAGTAATTCTCGGTCAGACCGAGTCTCACTTGTGCAATGGCATAAGCCAAATCGGTGGGACCGAGTTTTTCAACTCGGTGGGTACGAGATGGTTTCGGCGGAAACCTAACCCTAAAATTTTCGAATTAAACCTAATCTACGAGTTCATTGACTGGATACGAGATTATCAAATGTGGCAAGAATCATGATGGTCACAATGTGCTAGGAATCGGATTGGAGAATAGCACAAAGATCGAGTCCATACCCTAGTTCGGCGGAGACTCGCTACGGCGGCAACGGCGGGGCAGAATTCCCGTTGACGGTGACAAAGACCAGCGACTGGAGGCAGCTGGCGGCGAGGAGGACGATCCGGAGACCCAGGAGGCAGAGCGAGCTATGCGCGGGCGAAGAGGTTTTGGAGAAATTTCCAAAATTTTGCCCGTCACTATATATAGCCCGACCCTGTCGGTGTGACCGAGTGGAACAACTCGGTGGCACCGAGATGCAAGACTGTATACAGTTATTGCAACTCGGTGTGACCGAAAGGTTCAAATCGGTTGCACCGAGATCGAAAACCTAGATCAACTTAATGATCTCGGTAGGACCGAAAGTATGGAATCGGTCAGACCGAGAATCACAAAGAGGTTTTGGAAGTTTAAGTCTATGACGAACCGGGGACTCCGAGCGCTCCTCACACAGAGTGGTTCGAATCTGACTTGATCAAATTTTGTGATGAGCATGAATAGAGTTTGAGACGAGAAAAGCATAGATAGCTAGAGGAGGTACTTAGGCATTCTTGTCCATCCACTTGGCGAAAGAAGATAAAGCCAAACAATCAAAACAACAAGTGGATGTCCTCGAATGAGTAAAATATGCAACCAACATGCTCACACAATAAGATGTCAAATGAAATATGTGGCAAAGCATGCACAACCAATTCTAGCATCTATCAAGCAATTTGCGATGACTAGGTCATCTATATATGAGTATATTGACTTAGGAGTCAAGTGAGAACACTTGATCGTAGGTCATACTCATCGTTTAAGCTCAAGTGGGGTTACCACTTTTACATAAAGCATTGTTGTATTCACATCTTTAGAGTTGCTTTAGCTCAAGTTTTTAGAGTAAAGCTCCCCCTAGATGTGATATCCCCCTAAGAGGGATGAACTAACCTTGGGTTTTGTCGATGATGACTTCATGTAGATGTCGAAGATGTGGATGCTCAACGTTGATGTAGATCACTTGGAGCTATCCATTTGAGTGAATTGCACTTTCAATACCTACATGGGTTAGACCGAAAAGGAACAAACAAGGATATCCATAGACATAGAGTGATGCACACACAAGATGATGTCCATGAAAACTTTAGGTTACCTTGACCCTTGTCTTACCAACACGAGAGTTTGTGACTCCTTGAACTAGTGCAAGATGTGGAAGTTGATTGCACTTGTTCTTGCCAAAATGATAAGAGTGAAGTATGTTGGCGGAGTCACCCTAAAGAACTCTCTAGTTCTTCTTCTTTTGGATCCACACCATCTTGATGGGAATCCTTGGAGTTGTAGTTGTACTTGATGAAGTGGAACTTGAAGTAGTCTTGGGAATCCACTTGACTAAGGTCTTAGGAGCTTCTTCAAATGCATCAATTTCCTCTTGAAGCTTGTCCTTGCCTTTTTGCTTGTAGTCTTGTGGTGGAAGATCATCTTGAGCTTGTGTCCCGTTGAAGGACGTATCATACTTCTCTTGTTGGGGAACAAACTTTGTCTTGGGGTATTGATCTTCTTCCCACTCAACTCCATTGGCATTGAACTTTCGTTCAAAACCAACACCTTGATTCTTCCGGTGCATTCCTTGCTTGCGCACAATTTCCTCGAATTGCTTACTCCCGGCAAGGCTTTTGTACACTGCTTTCTCTATAATTCCCTTCAATAAGCTATTTTCTTGCTCAAGTGTAACTTGGCTAAGAGAATCACTAGTGGAATCAAGAGAACTACTAGAAGCAACAATATTGGATTTAGCATGATTGTTTTTACTACTAGAGGAAGAATCTTTCTTGTTCTTGTTACTAGACTTGACTTGAGGCATGTAATTGGATGAGAGTAAATGCTTGGCAATGTAAGAAGAACTTTTCTTGCGGAGATCATCATTGATTGCTTTTAAGAACTCATGCTCTTGCTCAAGATTTAGCTTTTCAAAGCGTAATTTCTCATGAGCTCTTAAAAGTTCTCGATGTTCTTCGTAGATAGTTTCATGAGCTAACTTAAGAGTGTTTAGTTCTTTAGTTAGAGCCTCAATCTTCTCCTTATCATTGTCATTCGTTTTAGCATGATTAATTGATGTTTCACCATAGTACTCATCACTAGAGTTGTCAACAAACAAATCATCATCACCTAACAAGTCATCTTCATCACTATTAAAATCAACATACTCGGGGTGTGTTACCTTAGGACCTTTGGCCATGAAGCATCTTCCAATTCCTTCATTTGGTGAGTCAAATATGTCGTAGGAGTTGGTTGACACAAGTGCTAGACCGGCAACACCTTCATCTTGAGTATATTCGGAGTCGGAGTGATAACTTCTCTCGGAGTGGCTGTCGGAGTCGGAGCCGGATACCCATTCACTAACATGAGCTTGATGTCTTCGTTTTGTGTAGCTCCTTGATGATTTTTCCTTCCTTTCTGAATCCTTGCTTCTCCATGAGTATCTTCGTTCATAACGATCATCTCTACTCCTTCTCTCTCTTGGTGGTGATTCTTTGCTTCTTCTTTTTGGAGAATCTTCTCTTCTCTTGTAGGGAGCCGTACACTCATTGGAATAGTGTCTAGGTCTTCCACAATTGTAGCAGTTTCGCTCTCGACTAGAAGATCTTTTGTCATTGTAGGACCTTGACTTGAAGCTTCTATCTTTGCTTCTACTCTTGTAGAATTTGTTGAAGTTCTTCACCATTAAGCTCAATTCTTCATTGAAGTTTTGCTTCTCACTTGATGATGTAGGGGCTTCACATGAGGCTTTGTAGGCACCACTTGATTTGTTGTGAAGTTCCTCTTTATCCTTAAGTGACATCTCATGAGCAACAATTCTTCCAATCACCTCCGTTGGCTTGAGATCTTTGTAATTGGGCATCATTTGAAT
>NW_021292504.1:0-1000 GCF_002162155.2 Triticum dicoccoides
TACTTTACTAGTACTCCTAGTAGCACCAGGGTATTGGATACCGGTTCGGTTGCTAAGTGTTAGTAACTCGAAATAAAAGCTACGGAATAAACGGAGACTAGCTAAAGGTGAGCTGACGATATATGTTGGAAGTGTTTCCAAGGTTGATATGATCAAGCATCGCACGCTCCCTCTACCACCGAGATTGGTGTTTGCGTTGAGCATAGACATGATTGGATTATGTCTATCGCAATACGGTTATTCATTTAAGGAGAATAATGGTTACTCTATTTTTGAATAATACCTTCAATGGTCTTGCACCTAAAGGAATGGTTTATTGAATCTCGGTCGTAGTGATACACATTTTCATGCCAAAAGATATAAGATAGTAATGATAGTACCACTTACTTGTGGCACTGCCATGTAAGTCATAATGGTATAAAAGGCATGAAGAAGCTCCATGTTGATGGATCTTTGGACTCACTCGTTTTTGAAAAGTTTGAGACATGCGAACCATGTCTATTGGTGTATATGCATGAAGAAACTCCATGCAAATGGATCATTCGGACTCACTTGATTTTGAATCACTTGAGATATGCAAATCATACCACATGGGCAAGATGACTGAAAAGCCTCATTTTCAGTAAGATGGAACAAGATAGAAACTTGTTGGAAGTAACACATTTTGATGTGTGCAGTCGAATGAGTGCTGAGGCATGCAGTGAATATCATTATGTTCTTACTTCACAGATGATTCGAGTAAATGTTGAGTATATTTACTTGATGAAACACAAGTCTGAATTATTGAATGGTTCAAGTAATTTCAGAGTGAAGTAGCAGATCATTGTGACAAGAGGATAAAATGTCTATGATATGATCATAGAGATGAATATCTGAGTTACGAGTTTTGGCACACAATTAAGACATTGTGGAAATTGTTTCGCAATTAATACCGCCTGGAACACCATAATGTGATGGTGTGTCCGAACATCATAGTTGCACCCTATTGGATATGGTGCGT
>NW_021292505.1:0-1374 GCF_002162155.2 Triticum dicoccoides
TTGATATAGATTGCAATCTTTCTTGCCCTATTATTCTTGGTAGACCTTTCCTTAGAACAATTGGCGCGGTTATTGATATGAAGGAAGGGAATATTAGATTCCAATTCCCATTAAAGAAAGGCATGGAGCAATTTCCAAGAAAGAAAGTCAAATTACCTTATGAATCTATCATGCGGGCTACTTATGAATTTAGTGCCAGAGATGGCACTACTTAGATCTATCTTCGCTTGTATGCCTAGCTAGGGGCGTTAAACGATAGCGCTAGTTGGTAGGCAACACAATTTTCTTTGTGTTTTTTGTTTTTGTTCCTGTTTAGTAATAAATCTTGCATCTACCTTCTGTTTAGATGTGTTTTTATCTTTTAATTAGTGTTTGTGCCAAGTAGAACCTATAGGATAACCTATGATGATAGTTGATTTGATTCTGCTGAAAAACAGAAACTTTGCGCGCACGAATTTAGTTTTATTAAATCACAGAAACGTGATTTTGTGTTGATTCTTTTTGCTGATGATCAATAGATAAATTTTCCAGGACTTTCTATTTTGTTAGGACTTTTAGAGTTCCAGAATTTTGCGCTAGTTACAGATTGTTACAGACTGTTCTGTTTTTGACAGATTCTGTTTTTCATGTGTTGTTTGCTTATTTTGATGCATCTATGGCTAGTAAAATAGTTTATAAACCATAGAGAAGTTGGAATACAGTAGGTTTAAAACCAAAATAAATAAAGAATGAGTTCATTACAGTACCTTATGTGGTGGATTTGTTTTCTTTCACTAACGGAGCTTATAAGATTTGCTGTTGAGTTTTGTGTTGTGAAGTTTTCAACTTTTGGGTAAAGCTTTTATGGACTATGGAATAAGGAGTGGCAAGAGCCTAAGCTTGGGGATGCCCATGGCACCCCAAGACATTCAAGGATAGACAAAATCCTAAGCTTGGGGATGCCCCGGGAAGGCATCCCCTCTTTCGTCTTCGTTCATTGGTAACTTTACTTGGAGCTATATTTTTATTCGCCACATGGTATGTGTTTTGCTTGGAGCGTCGTGTATTATATTAGTCTTTACCACAATCATCCTTGCTGTACACACCTTTTGGGAGAAGCCTACTTGATTTAATTTGCTAGAATACTCTATGTGCTTCACTTATATCTTTTGAGCTTGATAGTTTTTGCTCTAGTGCTTCACTTATATCTTTTAGAGCACGGTGGTGACTTATTTTTGTAGAAATTGCTAGTCTCTCATGCTTCACTTATATTATTTTGAGAGTCTTTTAGAACAGCATGGTATTTGCTTTGGTTATAAAATTGGTCCTAGAATGGTAGGCATCCAAGTTGGGTATAATAAAAACTATCATAGGAAGTGAATTGGATGTTATACT
>NW_021292506.1:0-553 GCF_002162155.2 Triticum dicoccoides
TTTTTTTGAAGTGCTCGTGTAATAGATGAGTTCTTGTCCGAAACCCTGATACTCCGAAAGAGTTTGTCCAGTTTGTACACGAAGTGCGTCTAGTTTATGCCGTGACCCTCTCTACTCTTTCGCACATGCTATGCGGGTGAAATGATGATACCATGCCAAGTTTCAACATTTTCAGAATTCATGTTGTAGTGATTTTCAATTTCACGGTCATTTAGCTCTCTAAACAATTAGGTAAATGACTGAAAAACAACAAATGATGTCAGAACATGTTGGAAATTGATGACGTTGCTTTGAATGCTGCATACTGAACACAAAAGAAGTCCGGAGTTCAAATAAGTTTAAAAAACATTGAAGTGCCCGTGTAACAGATGAGTTCTTGTTCGAAACCCTGATACTCCGAAAGAGTTTGTCCAGTTTGTACACGAAGTGCGTCCAGTTTTTTCCGTGACCCTCTCTACTCTTTCACGCATGCTATGCGGGTGAAATGATGATACCATGCCAAGTTTCAACATTTTCAGAATTCATTTTGTAGTGATTTTCAATTTCACGGTCA
>NW_021292507.1:0-1272 GCF_002162155.2 Triticum dicoccoides
TAAGAAGTCGAGCGGGGTCATATTTCAGGGCCCAATGTATGGTAGTAGCTGAATCATGGATCACAAACACAGAACTCAGTTCCTAAGGACGGCTTCAATGAGACAACCCACCATGTACTCCTACATGGCCTCTCACCGACACCTTTTACCAAATCGTGTTCACACACTTAGCTCACACACAGTAGGACATGTTCACACACCTCTGATTCATCCCGGATGAATCAGACCTGACTCGACTCTAAGCAGTAGCAGGCATGACAAACAAGCATGAATGAGTAGGCACAATAGGGCTCAAACAACTCCTACTCATGCTAGTGGGTTTCATCTATTTACTGTGGCAATGACAGGTCATGCAAAGGATAAAGGGGTTCAGCTACCGCAGCAAGTAACAGATGAATCGATGTTGTCCTAATGCAGTAAAAGAGAGCAGGAGCGAGAGAGTAGGATTGTATCGGAATGAACAAGGGGGTTTTGCTTGCCTGGCACTTCTGAAGATAACATTGAGTCTTCATCAGTGTCAACGATTACATCATCGGTATCACGTCTATCGAGAGGGGACAAATACCGGCAACACAAAAGGGAACACAATCAATGCAATGCACAATATGATGCATGATCATGACATGGCAAAATGAATGTGTTTTGAGCTAATGCAACTAGCAACAGATTAAATGAAGTTGGTTTGAATACAAGATTCAAATTTAAACTCCATATGTGATTATTCAAATGCCATTTAATTGATTTGTGCTATACAGCAGCTATAAGTTGTTCTAACATGCATGAAAATGGTACAGATGGATTCCTTGAATTTTTCTGATAATTTTTCATATATAAATTATTTAATTTGGAGTTACGGTTAATTTTCTATGATTTATTGAAGTTTTAGCTATTTTCTGGAATTTCCTGATTATTTTTAAATCCAGAAAATACTTATTGCGTCAGCCCCACGTCACAGTGACGTCAGCAGGGTCAACTGGGCGCCCCAGGTCAAACCTGACCAGTGGGGCCCACTGGTCAGTGACTAGTGCTGGTTAGTGACAATGACAGGTGGGACCAGGTCAACAGCCACGTCAGCTTGGTCAAAGCTGACGTGTGGGCCCATGGTGGTTAGATTAAAACTTAACAGAAAAAGATAAGGATTAAATAAGGGCGTGGGGCCCATACGTCAGCGGCTCTGGAGAGGTTAGCTGGCCGTGATTAGTGCTAATCACGCGGCCACGTCGGCTAGGGACGCCGGCGACCATGGCGACGGCGGGACCTCGCCGGAGTTTC
>NW_021292508.1:0-1651 GCF_002162155.2 Triticum dicoccoides
CTATCCCTCCCCTTCTTTGTTCGAGGTAAACCTAAAACAAAGTCCATAGATATATCCTCCCAAGGAACACTAGGTACAGGCAAAGGCATATATAAACCATGAGGATTGAGTCGTGACTTAGCTTTTTGACATGTAGTGCATCGAGCAATAAAACGCTCAACATCCCGTCTCATCTTTGGCCAAAAGAAATGTGTAGCAAGTACGTCCTCCGTCTTCTTCACGCCAAAGTGTCCCATTAATCCTCCTCCATGCGCCTCCTGCAACAACAAAAGACGAACGGAACTAGCTGGAATGCATAGCTTGTTAGCACGAAACACAAATCCATCGTTAACAACAAACTTGTTCCACATTCTTCCTTCTTTACAATTCTGCATTACATCTTTAAAATCAGCATCATGCACATATTGATCTTTAATGGTCTCCAAACCAAATATTTTTGAAGTCAAGTTGTGAAAGCATAGTATAGCGACGAGACAATGCATCAGCAATAACATTTTCTTTTCCCTTCTTGTGTTTAATGACATAAGGGAAAGTCTCAATGAATTCAACCCATTTAGCATGTCTACGATTCAGTTTAGCTTGACTTTTAATATGTTTCAAAGATTCATGATCAGAATGTATAACAAATTCTTTGGGCCATAAATAATGTTGCCATGTTTCTAAAGTCCGAACAAGAGCATATAATTCTTTATCATAAGTAGAATAATTCAGACTAGGCCCACTCAATTTTTCAGAAAAGTATGCAACAGGTTTGCCATCTTGTAATAACACACCTCCTAATCCAATTCCACTAGCATCACATTCAAGCTCAAAAGTCTTATTAAAATCAGGAAGTTGGAGTAAAGGAGCATGTGTCAACTTATCTTTCAGTACCGTGAAGGCTTCTTCCTGTGCGGTACCCCAAAGAAAAGGCACATCTTTCTTTGTAAGCTCATTGAGAGGTGCAGCAATGGTGCTAAAATCTCTCACAAAACGCCTATAAAATCCAGCGAGGCCAAGAAAACTCCTCACTTGTGTGACCGTTTTGGGCTGCGGCCAACTCTCAATAGCTTCAATCTTAGCTTTATCAACTTCAATTCCCTGTGGAGTAACAACATAGCCAAGAAAAGATACTCGGTCGGTGCAAAAGGTGCACTTCCCAAGGTTACCAAACAAACGTGCATCACGTATGATAGAGGCGGGGTGTCCCGATCTTTCGATGAGATGATAACTATCGATTTGGTGAAGATGACTTTGACGATCCGACTACAAACGTGCACGACGTTGCGCCTTAGCAATCGCTAAACCAACTCCGAGAGGTTATTGACCACGCCGAAGCACAATCAACCTGACCACGAAGGTCTATTCCTGCAAGCAATCGAAGAACAAGCAAGAATATGATAAAGCAATCTGAATATTGCGAATATAGATGAAGTATTGATAAAGGTGGGGATCCGTAAGCGGTCTTGGTCTGGTCGTTGGACACAAACGAAGTACACGAAGTTGCAATGGCTAACTTTTAACTAAACAAATCCCAAGGAAAAGCTACTAGATGGATCTACTTATATAGGAGCAAGGGGTGGCGGCCAAGGAGGTGGGAGGACGTCCCAAGGCAGCCTAAAACTAAATCTAGGTCGTACAAGGCCAATGGGCCCAAGTGGAGGTGATGTAA
>NW_021292509.1:0-1477 GCF_002162155.2 Triticum dicoccoides
GTTAGGCTTTTAGGGTGCCTTGGCGTCGAAAAACCCTCAATGATAAAAGCTTAGATTTTAGGATGCCTCGGTGTCGACAAACCCTAAATGATGAGACCATGATCTTGTTCCTTAACAATAACCAACTTTTTGACCAAACTTTGTTTCTATTTAGAGAGAAACATGGCCCACAACGATGAGGCCGGGGGTTCGGGCGGCAAGGCATTCTGGGAGCTGTCCCAGGAGATGGAGGAACAACCTCACTTGTATGAGGCCGCCGCCTTCCCCACCGATCCTGAGACCACGGATGGTGCCGCCGAGGATGACCACACTGATGCCACCACTGATGGTGCCGCCGAGGATGCCACCACTGATGATGGCGGCGCACGCACAGATAGCAGCCAGCCGAAGAGGCAACGGAAGGACCGGCGCCCGATCGTGCTCCGCACCCTCAAGGAGGAAGTTACTGAAGTGGACTCCAACGGGAATCCAACGGCGCCCGAACGAATAGTCAAGGGGTACTCGCTTCAGCTCGGGTGCATTGTCCGGAGCACCGTCTCGATCAACGCCGAGAACCTGAGGCATCCTGACCGGGGGAATTTGCGCCACCTCCTCTTCACGAAGCTGCACGAACGATACAAGTTCCCCGCTGAATTCGAAAACACAAGCCTCAAAGGGAATAAAGTGAACAATGCTGCCCTCACGAAGATGAGCAAGGCCCTGTCTACTTGGAAAAGCAATGTGAAGAGAATGATCGAGAAAGGTGAGAGTTATGAGAAGATCAAGGAGAAAAATCCTTCGATCACCGAAGATGACTACAACGACTTCAAGATCAATTGCTTGAGCACCGCAAGCTCCCAATCAAGTGAGTGGGGGAAACAAATGCGGGAGCTGAACATAGGGGAACACACACTCGGTCCCGACGGTTACAGAGTGGCGGAGCCTATATGGGACAAGGAGGAGGCGGACCGTGCCGAGCAAGGCCTACCGCCCCTCTTCGATAAATATGGTGACAAGCAGACCGGGAACTTTGTCAGGGCCCGGTACAAGAAGGACCCGAAAACAAAGGAGCTTACCACGGATCCGAAGACCAGGCAGCTTGAGCTTGTTCTGGTAAGGAATACACCCCCGCGTAATTAGCTCCATATGGTTGCATTCTAATTAATGAAGCCGAATTTCTAAATGGTTCACATTCCTTCCGCAGGCGACTGAAAGCAGTAGCGCGGGGTCGACTCAGAGCAACCCTTGGGACACCACTCTAAATAGGGGGTTGAATATAATGAAGAACAAGGATAAGCTCAGTAAGCCGACGTCAGCTGGTCGTGTGGCCGGCAAAGGCTTGTCGACAAAATGGGGGTCATACTATACCGCTGGTGTGCGGAAGGAGAAAAAGACCAGCTCGGAAAGCCAGGCGCGAGAGGTTCAAGAACTCAAGGCACAGGTGGCGCGGATTCCGGAGATTGTCCAAGAGCAAGTGGAACAACGACTCGGAGCGACG
>NW_021292510.1:0-1027 GCF_002162155.2 Triticum dicoccoides
TTTTTTTCTCTCTCTTTTTTTTCTCCCTCTTTCCAAGACAAACTAGATAAGATGCAGATTGGATTAGGCGAAGATGTGAATGACCTCAACTATGATTATGACAATGAACAGTGCGTAGCACGTGGTGGAAATTAATAGATGGGATGATGGACGGCGGAAGGAATAATGATGCAGCGGCGGCGTGACTAATGTGAACAGAACTCGAAACTCCAAAGGAACTAGACACTAAGACCAGCAACTGACACGACAATGCAACTGATAATTCAACTATGCAAGCAATGAATAGAAAATTGCAAAGGCTCAGACTGGCTTGGATAAAGGATGAACAGATCTAACTTTTTTTTGTGGCTTTTTCTTGGACAATAGGTAAGAAAAAAAATCTAATCTAGGAAAAACTGGAAATTCTCACCGAGCAACCTGAAAACTGATACCACTTGATAGAGGCGAGGGTCCCGATCTTTCGATGAGATGATAACTATCGATTTGGTAGAGACGACTATGACGATCCGACTACAAACGTGCACGACGTTGCGCCTTAGCAATCGCTAAACGAATCTTCTGACGTTACTGACGATGCTGGAAGCACGGTCAGCCTGACCACGAAGGTCTATTCCTGCAAGCAATCGAAGAACGAGCAAGAATATGATAAAGCAATCTGAATATTGCAAATATATATGAAGTATTGATAATGGTGGGGATCCGGAAGCGGTCTTGGTCTGGTCGTTGGACACAAACGAAGTACACAAAGTTGCAATGGCTAACTTTTAACTAAACAAATCCCAAGGAAAAGCTACTAGATGGATCTACTTATATAGGAGCAAGGGGTGGCGGCCAAGGAGGTGGGAGGACGTCCCAAGGCAGCCTAAAACTAAATCTAGGTCGTACAAGGCCAATGGGCCCAAGTGGAGGTGATGTAACACCTTTGGACTTGTAGTTTGACTCGGATTCTGCTACAGCATCAGATTGTTTCATCCACAACTCAACGCTCCGGACGAATTTGAAGGTGATTCCAATTGGGTTGGAAAGT
>NW_021292511.1:0-1799 GCF_002162155.2 Triticum dicoccoides
GGAGTATTATTATCTCTTGTGCCGGTATCACCACTTTTGCTTTGGCGGGACTTAGAGCGGCGCCGCTGACGTCGGCGCTTGGGTTGCTTCTTGGAGGGGTCATCCTCCGTTATCTCGTCGCCATTGCCTTCGTTGGGTGTATCCACCATGTATATGTCATATGACGGGGTGGCTTTCCAGTGCCCTATAGATGCTGGTTCATGTTTGTCTCCTACATCGTCGTCCATACTGTTGATGTCTTCGGAGTCGAAGTCGAGCATGTCGGTTAAATCATCGACAGTGGCTACGAAGTGGGTGGTGGGTGGGCGTCGAATTTCTTCGTCGTCCGCATCCCAATCCTGTTGGCCATAATCCGGCCAGGGCTCTCCTGACAAAGAGAGAGACCTTAGTGAATTCAGAATGTCGCCGAAGGGCGAGTGCTGAAAGATATCCGCGGCGGTGAATTCCATGATCGGCGCCCAATCAGATTAGATTGGCAGGGGCGCGGATGGTTCGGAGTCCAGAAAAGAGTCCGGCACCTTGGAGTCACGGGCTGCGCAGAGGTTTAGGCTGGTGTTCGGCTCGATCGCCGTTGAGACCGCAGCCCCTGAGGCGGTGTCTAACCACCCGTCCTCAAATGGCGCAGTTGGCTCCGAGCTAATGGTCAGAGCTGATGCGGGCGCAGCCTCTGGGGTACTGTTCGGCGGCAGAGCTAGGTCATACCCATCGCGACAGTGCGGCGCGCCTGGCTGTGGCTCGAATCCGTCGAAGATCAAGTCTCCGCGGATATCGGCCGTGTAGTTCAAACTTCCAAATCTGACCCGATGGCCAGGGGCGTAGCTTTCAATCTGCTCCAGATGGCCAAGCGAATTAGCCCGCAGTGCAAAGCCGCCGAATACGAAGATCTGTCCAGGGAGAAAAGTCTCACCCTGGACCGTATCGCTATCGATGATAGTAGGAGCCATCAAGCCTAACGGCGACGACATAGAGGAACTCTCAATGAAAGCACCAATGTCGGTGTCAAAACTGGCGGATCTCGGGTAGGGGGTCCCGAACTGTGCATCTAGGCCAGATGGTAACAGGAGGCAGGGGACACGATGTTTTACCCAGGTTCGGGCCCTCTTGATGGAGGTAAAACCCTACGTCCCACTTGATTAATATTGATGATATGGGTAGTACAAGAGTAGATCTACCACGAGATCAGAGAGGTTAAACCCTAGAAGCTAGCCTATGGTATGATTGTTGTTGTCCTACGGACTAAAAACCCTTCAGTTTATATAGACACGGGAGAGGGTTAGGGTTACACAAGGTCGGTTACAAAGGAGGAGATATCCATATACGTATTGCCTAGCTTGCCTTCCACGCCAAGTAGAGTCCCATCCGGACACAAGCCAAAGTCTTCAATCTTGTATCTTCATAGTCCAACAGTCCGACCAATGGAGATAGTCCGGCTGTCCGGAGACCCCCTAATCCAGGACTCCCTCACCCCGAGTAGGAGGATTGCTCACCACTCAGTAGGATTTTACAAACTTAGGCGGGTATTGGACTCCAGCTAAGCCTCCGAGTAGGAGAACTTAGGCGAGTGCCGGACTGCAGCTAAGCCCCCGAGTGGGAGGATTGCTCACCACTTGGTAGGATTTTACAAACTTAGGCGGGTACTGGACTGCAGCTAAGCCTCCGAGTGGGAGAACTTAGGCGAGTGCCGGACTGCAGCTAAGCCCCCGAGTGGGAGGATTGCTCACCACTCGGTAAGATTTTACAAACTTAGGCGAGTACTGGACTGCAACTAAGCCTCCGAGTGGGAGAACTTAGGCGAGTGC
>NW_021292512.1:0-1799 GCF_002162155.2 Triticum dicoccoides
GGAGTATTATTATCTCTTGTGCCGGTATCACCACTTTTGCTTTGGCGGGACTTAGAGCGGCGCCGCTGACGTCGGCGCTTGGGTTGCTTCTTGGAGGGGTCATCCTCCGTTATCTCGTCGCCATTGCCTTCGTTGGGTGTATCCACCATGTATATGTCATATGACGGGGTGGCTTTCCAGTGCCCTATAGATGCTGGTTCATGTTTGTCTCCTACATCGTCGTCCATACTGTTGATGTCTTCGGAGTCGAAGTCGAGCATGTCGGTTAAATCATCGACAGTGGCTACGAAGTGGGTGGTGGGTGGGCGTCGAATTTCTTCGTCGTCCGCATCCCAATCCTGTTGGCCATAATCCGGCCAGGGCTCTCCTGACAAAGAGAGAGACCTTAGTGAATTCAGAATGTCGCCGAAGGGCGAGTGCTGAAAGATATCCGCGGCGGTGAATTCCATGATCGGCGCCCAATCAGATTAGATTGGCAGGGGCGCGGATGGTTCGGAGTCCAGAAAAGAGTCCGGCACCTTGGAGTCACGGGCTGCGCAGAGGTTTAGGCTGGTGTTCGGCTCGATCGCCGTTGAGACCGCAGCCCCTGAGGCGGTGTCTAACCACCCGTCCTCAAATGGCGCAGTTGGCTCCGAGCTAATGGTCAGAGCTGATGCGGGCGCAGCCTCTGGGGTACTGTTCGGCGGCAGAGCTAGGTCATACCCATCGCGACAGTGCGGCGCGCCTGGCTGTGGCTCGAATCCGTCGAAGATCAAGTCTCCGCGGATATCGGCCGTGTAGTTCAAACTTCCAAATCTGACCCGATGGCCAGGGGCGTAGCTTTCAATCTGCTCCAGATGGCCAAGCGAATTAGCCCGCAGTGCAAAGCCGCCGAATACGAAGATCTGTCCAGGGAGAAAAGTCTCACCCTGGACCGTATCGCTATCGATGATAGTAGGAGCCATCAAGCCTAACGGCGACGACATAGAGGAACTCTCAATGAAAGCACCAATGTCGGTGTCAAAACTGGCGGATCTCGGGTAGGGGGTCCCGAACTGTGCATCTAGGCCAGATGGTAACAGGAGGCAGGGGACACGATGTTTTACCCAGGTTCGGGCCCTCTTGATGGAGGTAAAACCCTACGTCCTACTTGATTAATATTGATGATATGGGTAGTACAAGAGTAGATCTACCACGAGATCAGAGAGGTTAAACCCTAGAAGCTAGCCTATGGTATGATTGTTGTTGTCCTACGGACTAAAAACCCTTCGGTTTATATAGACACCGGAGAGGGTTAGGGTTACACAAGGTCGGTTACAAAGGAGGAGATATCCATATACGTATTGCCTAGCTTGCCTTCCACGCCAAGTAGAGTCCCATCCGGACACAAGCCAAAGTCTTCAATCTTGTATCTTCATAGTCCAACAGTCCGACCAATGGAGATAGTCCGGCTGTCCGGAGACCCCCTAATCCAGGACTCCCTCACCCCGAGTAGGAGGATTGCTCACCACTCAGTAGGATTTTACAATCTTAGGCGGGTATTGGACTCCAGCTAAGCCTCCGAGTAGGAGAACTTAGGCGAGTGCCGGACTGCAGCTAAGCCCCCGAGTGGGAGGATTGCTCACCACTTGGTAGGATTTTACAAACTTAGGCGGGTACTGGACTGCAGCTAAGCCTCCGAGTGGGAGAACTTAGGCGAGTGCCGGACTGCAGCTAAGCCCCCGAGTGGGAGGATTGCTCACCACTCGGTAAGATTTTACAAACTTAGGCGAGTACTGGACTGCAACTAAGCCTCCGAGTGGGAGAACTTAGGCGAGTGC
>NW_021292513.1:0-864 GCF_002162155.2 Triticum dicoccoides
TTTTCATAGTTCATTTTGTAGTGATTTTCAATTTCACGGTCATTTAGCTCTCTAAACAATTAGGTAAATGACTGAAAAACTACAAATGATGTCATAACATGTTGGAAATTGATGATGTCGCTTTGAATGCTGCATACTAAACACAAAAGAAGTCCAGAGTTCAAATAAGTTTAAAAAACATTGAAGTGCCCGTGTAACAGATGAGTTCTTGTCCGAAACCCTGATACTCTGAAAGAGATTGTCCAGTTTGTACACGAAGTGCGTCCAGTTTTTGCCGTGACCCTCTCTACTCTTTCGCACATGCTATGCGGGTGAAATGATGATACCATGCCAAGTGTCAACATTTTCATTGTTCATTTTATAGTGATTTTCAATTTCACGGTCATTTAGCTCTCTAAACAATTAGGTAAATGCTTGAAAACAACAAATGATGTCAGAACATGTTGGAAATTGATGACGTCGCTTTGAATGCTGCATACTGAACACAACAGAAGTCCGGAGTTCAAATAAGTTTAAAAAACATTGAAGTGCCCGTGTAACAGATGAGTTCTCGTCCGAAACCCTTCTCCGAAAGAGATTGTCCAGTTTGTACATGAAGTGCGTGCAGTTTTTGCCGTGACCCTCTCTACTCTTTCACACATGCTATGCGGGTGAAATGATGATACCATGCCAAGTTTCAACATTTTCACAGTTTATTTTGTAGTGATTTTCAATTTCACAGTCATTTAGCTCTTTAAACAATTAGGTAAATGACTGAAAAACAAGAAACGATGTCAGAACATGTTGGAAATTGATGACGTCTCTTTGAATGCTGCATACTGAACACAAAAGAAATCCGGAGTTCAAATAAGTTTAAAAAACATT
>NW_021292514.1:0-1500 GCF_002162155.2 Triticum dicoccoides
GTGCTCGTTGGGGGCACCAGCAGCCACCCCGGCCTCCTCTGCTTCGAACACACGCGCGCCTGCCTCGGTAACCGCCGCTCCGCCAAGTACGTCTTCGAGCCAAGCTGCCCTGGAGCTTCTTCGCTGTCCCGCCAAGTCCCGCTCCTGCCTCTGTTCGTGAGGAGGAGGCTGTAGCAGTGACGGCTGCATTGACCCTCCTCTGGTTCCCGCTCGCCGCCACTTCGCCTGGGACGCCGTCCATCGCCCGGATCCGCGCCGCTCCGCCACCCCGTCTCCAGCCCCTGCCCGTCGAAGTCGTGCCTCCCCATGTCCCGCAGCCCCGCCGCGCCGCGCCTCTGCTTCGTTCGAGCAGAGATGAGACGACCGCTGTCGTCGCGCGTTGACCCAGCCGGCCCGCGTCCGTCCAGCCCAGCACCAGATCTGGCCAAGGCCCCTTTGGTGAGCACCCGCACGCTAACCTGTGCACTATTGTTTCCTGCGCCGGCCCGTGTGGCTCAGTTTCGGCCTGTTTAGTTTTTTTTCCAGTTCAGCGATTTTGCTAATTATCCAGTGATTTACAGTTTTACAGAAAAACCTTCAATGTTGATGCATTTAATAATTCATCAACCGTGCATCGGATTAAAATGTTTTAAATATGATAAGTGCTTAGAATTTCATCTAGTTTAATAATATGCTGCTTTCATCCATGTTTAAAATGTTTAACTTATTGTTTCATCTAATTTGCATAAATGCCATGCTAAAATGATATATTTCATAACTAAATAACCGTAGCTCGGTTTTAAATAAACTATATATGTAAATGGTCTAGAAAAATGCATAGATTAACTTGGTGCACTTTGTTTTACTGTTTAATAACATTAAAATATGGTTTAGGGCAGAACAATACCAAATTCGGAATATGGACATGAGAATTTTCCGGAATTGTTGTTTGTTTTTCTGGCCTCATTTAAACTTGCCTAGATAGGTAGTTTTATTATGCTTCACCTCTTGCCATGTTAACCAACATTTAATATTGATGTGTATCTAAACGAGAGTGAACTAAATAACTCGAATGTGGTGTTTCATCAATATGCAACTTGTTGCATATTGAGCTGCACTTAACGAGGTGAAGTTGAAGATTGCTCCATGTTGGAACAGGATTATTTTGGGATATCACAATATCTCTTATTTAATTAATGCATCTATATACTTGGTAAAGGGTGGAAGGCTCGGCCTTATGCCTGGTGTTTTGTTCCACTCTTGCCGCCTTAGTTTTCGTCATACCGGTGTTATGTTCCTTGATTTTGCGTTCCTTACGCGGTCGGGTTTATGGGAACCCCTTGACAGTTCGCTTTGAATAAAACTCCTCCAGCAAGGCCCAACCTTGGTTTTACATTTGCCTAACAACCTACTAACTTTCCCTTGGGAGTTATAAACCCGAGGATCATCTTTATTTAACCCCCCCAGGCCAGTGCTTCTCTAAGTGTTGGTCCGAACAGAGCAGCCTGTGGGGCCACCTCG
>NW_021292515.1:0-1029 GCF_002162155.2 Triticum dicoccoides
TTCGCCGGCGACGAGGTCCCGCGGCGGAGGTGCTTCGGGCGCCGGTGGTTCCGGCCGTTTCCGGCTGCAAAACGAGGGGGAAAGAGAGGGGAAAGCATCAGTGAGGCGAGGGGAGTCCAGTTCGAGAGAGAAAAGGAGCGGAGGAGGCCTGTACCCGCAGATCGACGGCGACCCGAGGCGGCGGAGCTCGAGCTCGATCTCGAGCTCGGGCGGCTCTGGAGAGAAGTGGGTGGTTCCGGGGGTGGATTGGGTGTGTGGAGGGGCGACAGGGAGGAAGAGGAGGGCTCGGGAGCGCCTTATATAGGCTGGCCGCGGTTCACCGTGGGCGTGGCCTACGGGCGCCCGCGGGATCGGCTCTGGAAGCCGTTGGAGAGAGGTTGGAGCTGTCCATGGCGCTCGTGGGGATGGAGTAGGGCGCCAGGGAGGAGGAGAGAGAGCGGGGGAGTGTTCTGGCGCCCGCGCGTGTGAGGCCGGCCATTGGCCGAGCCGGACGGCGTCGAGCACGCGCTGCAGGAGGGGAGAGAGAGGGAGAGACAATGGGGACGGCACGGCGGCGTGTCGCAGACGTCAAGACACATCAACTGGCGCGATGGGAAGGCACGAGGCGGTCGGGAGGCGCGGTGTCAACGGTCGGCGCTCTGGCAGGCGCTCCAGAGCGCGACTTTGGCCGGCATCCGCGGGTTTTCCGCGTCGCGCGCACGTCCTTTTCTGTCTGGAGGCTACAGTGGAAGGGGGCAAAACCTGGAAAGAGCCTGGGATGCTCTGGGGTGCAGAGGGGAGAGAGAGAGGCTGGGAGAGAGAAGGGAAGCTGTTGTCCAGAGAGGACAAACGTGATTCCCTCCTTCCTCCACATTGCTTCCTCGGGTAGAAAAGTGTCTAAGTGACAGAGGGGAGTGAGGAGGGGTTGTGGCAAAAAGATGAACTCAAGGAGATTAGTGAAAGTGGCAAAAATAGGCTTTTTAGTATTTTGCCAGAAGGTGTTTGATGGAGTTTTGGGTAAGCTAATGACTCCCACTGGCCAAGATACTC
>NW_021292516.1:0-971 GCF_002162155.2 Triticum dicoccoides
AAATAAAAGAAAATAAGTTTCCCATGTGATATGTGGTCTAGTTGTTGGGAAAATTTACAAATATGAATTTCGACTTTATTTGCAAAATCTCTCTGGAAAATTGTAAAATGGCCATAACTTTTGCATACGAACTCGGATGAAAAAGTTTTTTATATGAAAAAGCATCTACTCGAAAAGTTACATCCGATGCTTAGGTCAGGCGGTTTAACTTTCCATAGAAAAATTGCTAAACCGGTATATATCATTAGTCCCCTGGTTGAACCGCCAGAATCCACATGATACTGCATTGCAGAAAACCGGTTTATAGATACTGCCTCCGGTTTATCATAGTTTAGATCAACGCCTTCTTTTATCCAGCATGTTCTTGAACCGGATCAACTATTTCTTGTAGATCTCACCGTGGCCAAACAAGTGTATGAATGCAACTGGGTTCCTTCTCGCGTCACAGAATCACAGCTGGATGACCTAGTCTCAATCGGTGCCTTAGACAATAAAGACACGATCCACTAGAGGGTTCCTGGAGAGGAATGTCCTCATACACCCCAGGAAGGAGAGGTTGTTGTCTTCGCAGATCACCTGGCCCGGGGCTTTAAACCGCCCGGTTCTAAATTTTACCGGGATGTGTTAGCCAATTTCCAGCTCCGTCCACAGGATATCGGCCCCAATTCTATCACCAATCACTACTAGGGAAAAGGCTATACACAGAATCTTAGCAGCAGCGAGGGTTAAAAACCCTCGCTACTGCTACTTACTAGCAGCGCTGGTTTTTAAACCTCGCTACTACTAAGAAGATAGCAGCAGCGCGGGTTTGTAACCCACGCTACTACTAAGCGGTCTCTACCGTGCCCCCCGGGATATGCCATAGTAGTAGCCAGGGTTTTTAACCCTCGCTACTACTAAGTTGATAGCAGTAGCGCGGGTTTTTAACCCTCGCTACTACTAACCCGCGCTACTGCTATCAACTTAGTAGT
>NW_021292517.1:0-971 GCF_002162155.2 Triticum dicoccoides
AAATAAAAGAAAATAAGTTTCCCATGTGATATGTGGTCTAGTTGTTGGGAAAATTTACAAATATGAATTTCGACTTTATTTGCAAAATCTCTCTGGAAAATTGTAAAATGGCCATAACTTTTGCATACGAACTCGGATGAAAAAGTTTTTTATATGAAAAAGCATCTACTCGAAAAGTTACATCCGATGCTTAGGTCAGGCGGTTTAACTTTCCATAGAAAAATTGCTAAACCGGTATATATCATTAGTCCCCTGGTTGAACCGCCAGAATCCACATGATACTGCATTGCAGAAAACCGGTTTATAGATACTGCCTCCGGTTTATCATAGTTTAGATCAACGCCTTCTTTTATCCAGCATGTTCTTGAACCGGATCAACTATTTCTTGTAGATCTCACCGTGGCCAAACAAGTGTATGAATGCAACTGGGTTCCTTCTCGCGTCACAGAATCACAGCTGGATGACCTAGTCTCAATCGGTGCCTTAGACAATAAAGACACGATCCACTAGAGGGTTCCTGGAGAGGAATGTCCTCATACACCCCAGGAAGGAGAGGTTGTTGTCTTTGCAGATCACCTGGCCCGGGGCTTTAAACCGCCCGGTTCTAAATTTTACCGGGATGTGTTAGCCAATTTCCAGCTCCGTCCAAAGGATATCGGCCCCAATTCTATCACCAATCACTACTAGGGAAAAGGCTATACACAGAATCTTAGCAGCAGCGAGGGTTAAAAACCCTCGCTACTGCTACTTACTAGCAGCGCTGGTTTTTAAACCTCGCTACTACTAAGAAGATAGCAGCAGCGCGGGTTTGTAACCCACGCTACTACTAAGCGGTCTCTACCGTGCCCCCCGGGATATGCCATAGTAGTAGCCAGGGTTTTTAACCCTCGCTACTACTAAGTTGATAGCAGTAGCGCGGGTTTTTAACCCTCGCTACTACTAACCCGCGCTACTGCTATCAACTTAGTAGT
>NW_021292518.1:0-1061 GCF_002162155.2 Triticum dicoccoides
TTCCTACCTTGCTATGCCTGCTATGCTTAGAGTCGTGTCAGGTCTGGTTCATCTGGGTGATGGGCTAGAGTGAAATGATTATGTCGGTAATGAGAGTGATGTGGTGAACACGATTTGGTAAAGGTATCGATGAGAGGCCATGTAGGAGTACATGGTGGGTTGTTTCATTGAAGCCGACCTTAAGCACTGAGATCTGTATGTGTGATTTAAGAATCAGCTACTACCATGCATTGGGCCCGAAACCAATGGACCCTCTCGGCTTCTTATTCACCCTAGTTCTCCGTCCAGGAGTTGCAAGTAGTTTCTGGTGTTTGTAGCCTACTGGAGGCCGTGGACAGCACTGACCGTAGGGGTGGGCTGTGATGCGGTAGGTACGTGGCACGGTGTACCGAATACCCGTTAGGTATCTCGGGAACCCTATTCACATCGTTCGGGACCGTATGGGAAACCTCGGCCGGACTCCCTGCGGATGGAACCTGGATAGGCGATAAACCTGGACTGGAGGCTTAGGTGATTAGGTAGGTCGTGGCCGACACCCACGTTGGGCTTCCGCTTGAAGGTTGCCGAGTACATGTCGTGTAAACGGTGGTAAGTGGTGAGAGCGTGTATGAAGAAGTACACCCCTGCAGGGTTATCATAACCTATTCGAATAGCCGCGTCCGCGGTAAAGGACTACTTGGTTGCCTATACAGTTCATAGACAAGTAAATGGAAACTACTAAAAGCCTCAAGATAAGTGTGAGTGCCGAGGATGGCTCTTTCGTAGGAAGACGGAGGCGGATCCTCGGTAGTGTATTGAAGTGGTGAGTAGTGGACTCGTGTGCGCAAAACCATTTCAAGTTGAAGTATCGTAGGATAGTCTAGCCAAGAGTCAAAGCTGGCTTGCTGCAATAACTCCACCAACCCTTCTTGACAATATGCATGTATGTAGGATCTGATGTAAGTCTTGCTGAGTACCTTTGTACTCATGTTGCTATAATTTACATTTTTACAGAAGACGCTGCAACCCCTTCTGATGGGTTCTACGTAGACGTTGACATCAACGAGTAGGCTAAAGGCCCA
>NW_021292519.1:0-1818 GCF_002162155.2 Triticum dicoccoides
GGAAAGCACCAACAAAGCCATTTCCGGTGAGATAAAGTGACCTAAGAGAGCAGTTGTAGCTTGCCACAGCCGCGGGAATTTTACCTGAGAAGGAGTTGTTGGATAGATCCATGAAACTCAGAGCCTTCAGGTTCCACCAGCAGTTCGGGAGCTTCCCCGTGAGCCGGTTATTAGATAGATCCATGAACACCAGATATTTTAGGTTGCACCAGCAGTCCGGGAGCTCCCCGGCAAGCAGATTGTCGGACAAATCTAGATTGCCAATGAGGAGGAGCCTGCAGAGCTGGTGTGGGACGTTACCAACGAGGCTGTTATTGTAGAGCCGGACGATGAAGAGACCGAGCATGTCACCGAGCTGCGGGCGAATGGAGCCGCTGAACCTATTGCTGCTGATGTCGAGGGCGACCAGCGAGTGGCAACCATCCAAGAGTGGGAAAGCTCCAACAAAAGCATTTCCGGCGAGATCTAATGTGATGAGAGAGCAGTTGTGGCTTACGGTAGCTGCCGGGAATTCACCTGAGAAGGAGTTATTGGCCAGGTGCATCTGCTGTAGAGCCTCCAGGTTCCACCAGCAATCCGGAAGCTTCCCGATGAGCCTGTTGCTTGACAGGTGCATGACCTCCAGAGACCGGAGGTTGCACCAGCAGTTGGGAAGCTCTCCGCTGAGCTGGTTGTAAGAGATTCGCAGTATCCGTGTGGAGATGAGCCTGCAGAGCTGGCGTGGGATGTTGCCGACGAGCTTGTTTCTACTGAGATCGAGGTCGCCGAGGCTTGGCATGTCACCAAATTGCGGCGGGATGGAGCCATTGAAGCCATTATAGCTGAGGTCGAGTGATTTGAGGGAGCGCAGCCGCGAGATGCTGGCCGGGATGGTGCCGCCAAGGTGGTTGATGCTAAGGTCCAGATAGGCGAGCGCCGGGAACGCCACTGTGTCGAGCGTATCGAGCCCGCCTGATAGACCGAGCGTATCGAGTCTTAGTTCCACCACGGCGCTTTCATTGTTGCAGTGCACCCGATCCCAGTCACAGACCGGCGTGGCCTGGGTCCAGTTAGATAGCGCGGTGGCGTTGACGAGGCTGGCCTTCCATGCTAGAAGGGCATCGGCCTCAGAGGACACCACGGCAACTGTCGTTGCCGGCATGGTGGCCGCCAGTAGCAGGAAGAGCGCGGCAGTGCCGGCGAGATGCGCTTGGGTTGGTCTCCTCATGTCCCCGACCCTGGGCGCGATGGTTGAGTAGGGAAAATCTAATCCGCAGAAGATCGCGCGCGCACACACATATATATGGATGGATCGGCCGGCGCTCCGTTTCGTGCGGCAGAAAATCATACGCTCTGTGGTCTGCACCGTACCCGAGTTATTTACAGCAGTGTCCTGGCCCTCGTCATCTGTGTGCATACCGCCGGCCGGCAGACACCGTGACGAATAGCGCCGGCGAAGAGCACCAATCAAGCAACGCACACACATACACCAGGTCCAATAATGTCCAATCAAATGAATGTTTAGAAAGCCTAGTCTGAGACTAAGTACGTTGTGCTCAACTTCTTTAACAACCTAGTCTCAAACAAACTTAAAGGGTAGTTTGATACGAAAGGAAATATAAAATATGATTACAGAACTATTTAATCAGATTTCGATGTTGTCCATATCTACTCGAATAGTATCCAGCTGATAACTTTAAGGTGCACTTAAACTAATATGGACGGTTGTTAGAAGTAGTGTATATCACCTTACGAGGTAGGTATGAGATTACGTGGTCCGAAGACACACGGCAAGATGCTCGGCTCCGATCCGGCCGGCCCGTTCATGCTGAATCCAGG
>NW_021292520.1:0-1818 GCF_002162155.2 Triticum dicoccoides
GGAAAGCACCAACAAAGCCATTTCCGGTGAGATAAAGTGACCTAAGAGAGCAGTTGTAGCTTGCCACAGCCGCGGGAATTTTACCTGAGAAGGAGTTGTTGGATAGATCCATGAAACTCAGAGCCTTCAGGTTCCACCAGCAGTTCGGGAGCTTCCCCGTGAGCCGGTTATTAGATAGATCCATGAACACCAGATATTTTAGGTTGCACCAGCAGTCCGGGAGCTCCCCGGCAAGCAGATTGTCGGACAAATCTAGATTGCCAATGAGGAGGAGCCTGCAGAGCTGGTGTGGGACGTTACCAACGAGGCTGTTATTGTAGAGCCGGACGATGAAGAGACCGAGCATGTCACCGAGCTGCGGGCGAATGGAGCCGCTGAACCTATTGCTGCTGATGTCGAGGGCGACCAGCGAGTGGCAACCATCCAAGAGTGGGAAAGCTCCAACAAAAGCATTTCCGGCGAGATCTAATGTGATGAGAGAGCAGTTGTGGCTTACGGTAGCTGCCGGGAATTCACCTGAGAAGGAGTTATTGGCCAGGTGCATCTGCTGTAGAGCCTCCAGGTTCCACCAGCAATCCGGAAGCTTCCCGATGAGCCTGTTGCTTGACAGGTGCATGACCTCCAGAGACCGGAGGTTGCACCAGCAGTTGGGAAGCTCTCCGCTGAGCTGGTTGTAAGAGATTCGCAGTATCCGTGTGGAGATGAGCCTGCAGAGCTGGCGTGGGATGTTGCCGACGAGCTTGTTTCTACTGAGATCGAGGTCGCCGAGGCTTGGCATGTCACCAAATTGCGGCGGGATGGAGCCATTGAAGCCATTATAGCTGAGGTCGAGTGATTTGAGGGAGCGCAGCCGCGAGATGCTGGCCGGGATGGCGCCGCCAAGGTGGTTGATGCTAAGGTCCAGATAGGCGAGCGCCGGGAACGCCACTGTGTCGAGCGTATCGAGCCCGCCTGATAGAACGAGCGTATCGAGTCTTAGTTCCACCACGGCGCTTTCATTGTTGCAGTGCACCCGATCCCAGTCACAGACCGGCGTGGCCTGGGTCCAGTTAGATAGCGCGGTGGCGTTGACGAGGCTGGCCTTCCATGCTAGAAGGGCATCGGCCTCAGAGGACACCACGGCAACTGTCGTTGCCGGCATGGTGGCCGCCAGTAGCAGGAAGAGCGCGGCAGTGCCGGCGAGATGCGCTTGGGTTGGTCTCCTCATGTCCCCGACCCTGGGCGCGATGGTTGAGTAGGGAAAATCTAATCCGCAGAAGATCGCGCGCGCACACACATATATATGGATGGATCGGCCGGCGCTCCGTTTCGTGCGGCAGAAAATCATACGCTCTGTGGTCTGCACCGTACCCGAGTTATTTACAGCAGTGTCCTGGCCCTCGTCATCTGTGTGCATACCGCCGGCCGGCAGACACCGTGACGAATAGCGCCGGCGAAGAGCACCAATCAAGCAACGCACACACATACACCAGGTCCAATAATGTCCAATCAAATGAATGTTTAGAAAGCCTAGTCTGAGACTAAGTACGTTGTGCTCAACTTCTTTAACAACCTAGTCTCAAACAAACTTAAAGGGTAGTTTGATACGAAAGGAAATATAAAATATGATTACAGAACTATTTAATCAGATTTCGATGTTGTCCATATCTACTCGAATAGTATCCAGCTGATAACTTTAAGGTGCACTTAAACTAATATGGACGGTTGTTAGAAGTAGTGTATATCACCTTACGAGGTAGGTATGAGATTACGTGGTCCGAAGACACACGGCAAGATGCTCGGCTCCGATCCGGCCGGCCCGTTCATGCTGAATCCAGG
>NW_021292521.1:0-1078 GCF_002162155.2 Triticum dicoccoides
TGTCATCGCCGTCCGTTAGGGGGGGCCACGCCCCGGAGACGCGTCCCGCCTCTTCGGACATGTCACCACACCACCTCGCATGTATGAGGGCTGGTGCGACGCTCCGGTGGCATTGCTACCCCCAGTGCCCCTGTCCCGCCTAACCCTGTAGCGTTTGACCACGGGATCTAGCCCTTTGACTTTGCACGGACGGGCTTTGACCAGTGGACGTCCCCACCCGGTTGTGTTAGGTCAGCCCATAGGAACACTTTGGAGCAACATCCGGGCCAGACCCACAGCAAGATCCCCTCCGTGTAGACCCGACGCGTCCGTTTCCCCCTTCAGGTGCCGGCGGCGGCGCCGTCCGTGAGGGGGGCACACCCCGGACAAGCGAGTCAGGCGTTTGCAACCGCCACAACACTTCCAGACTTGTGAGAGGCCGCCTACGCAAGATTTGGCGGCATGCTAGCCCTAGGAGGCCGCCGGCCACAGCCGTAGACGCGCGAAGGGCAATCCGCGTAGAGGGAATTTTTCGGATACTTCTCCATCACCAAAAATTATGAAAAATTACCATCATGCCCACGTCGTGCAAAAAAACTCATGATTTTATCGCGCTCCGAGTATTATTAATATTGACACCGCATCGTTACCGCAGAACGTCTACTGCCGTGTCATCGCCGTCCGTGAGGGGGGGCCACGCCCCGGAGACGCGTCCCGCCTCTTCGGACATGCCACCACACCACCCCGCATGTATGAGGGCCCGGTGCGACGCTCCGGCGGCATTGCTACCCCCAGTGCCCCCGTCCCGCCTAACCCTGTAGTGTTTGACCATGGGATCTAGCCCTTTGACTTTGCACAGACGGGCTTTGACCAGTGGACCTCCCCACCCGGTTGTGTTAGGTCAGCCCATAGGAACACTTTGGAGCAACATCCGGGCCAGACCCACAGCAAGATCCCCTCCGTGTAGACCCGACGCGTCCGTTTCCCCCCTCCAGGTGCCGGCGGCGGCGCCGTTCGTGAGGGGGGGCACACCCCGGACACGCGTGCCGGGCGTTTGCAACCGCCACAACACTTCCAGACTTGTGAGAGGCCGCCTACG
>NW_021292522.1:0-1114 GCF_002162155.2 Triticum dicoccoides
TACGGAACGAGTAAAGAGACTTGCCGGTAACGAGATTGAACTAGGTATTGGATACCGACGATCGAATCTCGGGCAAGTAACATACCGATGACAAAGGGAACAACGTATGTTGTTATGCGGTCTGACCGATAAAGATCTTCGTAGAATATGTAGGAGCCAATATGGGCATCCAGGTCCCGCTATTGGTTATTGACCGGAGACGTGTCTCGGTCATGTCTACATTGTTCTCGAACCCGTAGGGTCCGCACGCTTAAGGTTACAATGACAGTTATATTATGAGTTTATGTATTTTGATGTACCGAAGGTTGTTCGGAGTCCCGGATGTGATCACGGACATGACGAGGAGTCTCGAAATGGTCGAGACGTAAAGATTGATATATTGGAAGCCTATATTTGGATATCGGAAATGTTCCGGGTGAAATCGGGATTTTACCGGAATACCGAGAGGGTTACCGGAACCCCCCGGGAGCTATTTGGGCCATAGTGGGCCTTAGTGGAAAAGAGAAGGGGCTGCCCTAGATGGGCTGCGCGCTACCCCCTTCCCCTAGTCCTATTAGGACTAGGAGAGGTGGCCGGCCCCCTCCTCCTCTTTTCCCCTCCGAGGAATCCTAGTTGGACTAGGATTGGAGGGGGAATCCTACTCCCAGAGGGAGTAGGACTCTCCTGCGCCTCCCCCCCTTGGCCGGCCAGCCTCCCTCCTCTCCTCCTTTATATACGGAGGCAGGGGCACCTCTAAACACACAAGTTGACACAAGTTGATCCACGTGATCGATTCCTTAGCCGTGTGCGGTGCCCCCTGCCACCATATTCCTCGATAATACTGTAGCGGAGTTTAGGCGAAGCCCTGCTGCTGTAGTTCATCAAGATCGTCACCATGCTGTCGTGCTGACGAAACTCTTCCCCGACACTTTGCTGGATCGGAGTCCAGGGATCGTCATCGAGCTGAACGTGTGCTCGAACTCGGAGGTGCCGTAGTTTCGGTGCTTGATCGGTTGGATCGTGAAGACGTACGACTACTTCCTCTACGTCGTGTCATCGCTTCCGCAGTCGGTCTGCGTTGGGTACGTAGACAACACTCTCCTCTCGTTGCTATGCATCACATGATCCTGTGTGC
>NW_021292523.1:0-1025 GCF_002162155.2 Triticum dicoccoides
TACGGAACGAGTAAAGAGACTTGCCGGTAACGAGATTGAACTAGGTATTGGATACCGACGATCGAATCTCGGGCAAGTAACATACCGATGACAAAGGGAACAACGTATGTTGTTATGCGGTCTGACCGATAAAGATCTTCGTAGAATATGTAGGAGCCAATATGGGCATCCAGGTCCCGCTATTGGTTATTGACCGGAGACGTGTCTCGGTCATGTCTACATTGTTCTCGAACCCGTAGGGTCCGCACGCTTAAGGTTACAATGACAGTTATATTATGAGTTTATGTATTTTGATGTACCGAAGGTTGTTCGGAGTCCCGGATGTGATCACGGACATGACGAGGAGTCTCGAAATGGTCGAGACGTAAAGATTGATATATTGGAAGCCTATATTTGGATATCGGAAATGTTCCGGGTGAAATCGGGATTTTACCGGAATACCGAGAGGGTTACCGGAACCCCCCGGGAGCTATTTGGGCCATAGTGGGCCTTAGTGGAAAAGAGAAGGGGCTGCCCTAGATGGGCTGCGCGCCACCCCCTTCCCCTAGTCCTATTAGGACTAGGAGAGGTGGTCGGCCCCCTCCTCCTCTTTTCCCCTCCGAGGAATCCTAGTTGGACTAGGATTGGAGGGGGAATCCTACTCCCAGAGGGAGTAGGACTCTCCTGCGCCTCCCCCCCTTGGCCGGCCAGCCTCCCTCCTCTCCTCCTTTATATACGGAGGCAGGGGCACCTCTAAACACACAAGTTGACACAAGTTGATCCACGTGATCGATTCCTTAGCCGTGTGCGGTGCCCCCTGCCACCATATTCCTCGATAATACTGTAGCGGAGTTTAGGCGAAGCCCTGCTGCTGTAGTTCATCAAGATCGTCACCACGCCGTCGTGCTGACGAAACTCTTCCCCGACACTTTGCTGGATCGGAGTCCGGGGATCGTCATCGAGCTGAACGTGTGCTCAAACTCGGAGGTGCCGTAGTTTCGGTGCTTGATCGGTTGGATCGTGAAGACGTACGACTACTTCCTCTA
>NW_021292524.1:0-1095 GCF_002162155.2 Triticum dicoccoides
TTCGCCGGCGACGAGGTCCCGCGGCGGAGGTGCTTCGGGCGCCGGTGGTTCCGGCCGTTTCCGGCTGCAAAACGAGGGGGAAAGAGAGGGGAAAGCATCAGTGAGGCGAGGGGAGTCCAGTTCGAGAGAGAAAAGGAGCGGAGGAGGCCTGTACCCGCAGATCGACGGCGACCCGAGGCGGCGGAGCTCGAGCTCGATCTCGAGCTCGGGCGGCTCTGGAGAGAAGTGGGTGGTTCCGGGGGTGGATTGGGTGTGTGGAGGGGCGACAGGGAGGAAGAGGAGGGCTCGGGAGCGCCTTATATAGGCTGGCCGCGGTTCACCGTGGGCGTGGCCTACGGGCGCCCGCGGGATCGGCTCTGGAAGCCGTTGGAGAGAGGTTGGAGCTGTCCATGGCGCTCGTGGGGATGGAGTAGGGCGCCAGGGAGGAGGAGAGAGAGCGGGGGAGTGTTCTGGCGCCCGCGCGTGTGAGGCCGGCCATTGGCCGAGCCGGACGGCGTCGGGCACGCGCTGCAGGAGGGGAGAGAGAGGGAGAGACAATGGGGACGGCACGGCGGCGTGTCGCAGACGTCAAGACACATCAACTGGCGCGATGGGAAGGCACGAGGCGGTCGGGAGGCGCGGTGTCAACGGTCGGCGCTCTGGCAGGCGCTCCAGAGCGCGACTTTGGCCCGCATCCGCGGGTTTTCCGCGTCGCGCGCGCGTCCTTTTCTGTCTGGAGGCTACAGTGGAAGGGGGCAAAACCTGGAAAGAGCCTGGGATGCTCTGGGGTGCAGAGGGGAGAGAGAGAGGCTGGGAGAGAGAAGGGAAGCTGTTGTCCAGAGAGGACAAACGTGATTCCCTCCTTCCTCCACATTGCTTCCTCGGGTAGAAAAGTGTCTAAGTGACAGAGGGGAGTGAGGAGGGGTTGTGGCAAAAAGATGAACTCAAGGAGATTAGTGAAAGTGGCAAAAATAGGCTTTTTAGTATTTTGCCAGAAGGTGTTTGATGGAGTTTTGGGTAAGCTAATGACTCCCACTGGCCAAGATACTCCAAGGGGTGAAATGTCACATATATTTAGGGCCTTCCACCCATTTTGAGCTTATTTGGACAAAGTTG
>NW_021292525.1:0-4354 GCF_002162155.2 Triticum dicoccoides
TGCTCTTTGGTTACTATGGGTCTCGGTAATGACACCTCTCCAGCTCTTGATAGACATCTCTCATGTCCGATGGTATGATGCCTTTCGAGCTAAGGCGAGTGGGAAGGGTCCCTCTGCAGTGACTGAGAAGGAAGCTGTTTGGTTCTCGCCAACCATGTTTCTCAACCAAGTCCAAGACTCCCTTTATGTGTGTAGGCAGGGCATTGTCGTGCTTCTGTTATTCATGGTCTTTGGTTCTTGAGTGGTCTTGTCTTCAGCTAGTGCAAGTAGTGTTTTGCTTGCATTTTTATTTTGGGCATGTGTCTTGTATTGAGTTGTAAGGTTTCGAGGGTGCACCTTGTACCGTTTGGCTGATGTATGTGTGTTTGTTGTAATTCCTTGCAGGTTGATGGCTTTATTAATTCAAAGCCATGCATGTTTTGAGTGTTTTATCTCAAAAACGATTTAGAGGCCGAAAAGGAAAATTTGAACAAAGATTCAGAAGAGGATTGCACTAGGAGTGATTACTGTTATGATTATTTCATCATGTCAGATGAATATGAAGAGGGTGTTGAGATTAACAATATGTATAAGGAGTATGTATAAGGAGTATAAGACACAGATCAAGGGTGAACAACTAGAGCACTTTGATGATGTTATGCTTGATGGTGGGCCTACGATATGGTCACCAAATAAGGTGGCGATGAAAATGACGTGAATGGCATATGAAGCTCGGATTTTGTTATGATTCTTTCGTTGATATTGGCATTGCTGGTGAAGTGTAGAGATTCATGTCAAGATACGAAATGTTCAAGGACAAGGGGGGTCTGCCAGAATTTACTCTCGGAATGAATTTAATTGCAAGGACGAACCACAGGAGGGCCTTGAGCTGGATGGGATTGTCATCTGCATGCCCGGCCAAGGGATGCTCTGTGCGACTACTGCCTAAATGACCCGTGCTGCCTAAGTCACCATCAATGCTTCCACTCTAGACTTAGGGTGCCGGAGAGAAGCGGAAGGGGGGAGGGGGAGAGACGAGCGATTTCGGGTCACTCAATTGAAGTGGCAGTAAAAACCTGGTGAATTGCCTGTTTCAATTAATTTACAGCTTATTTTCCATCTAAAAGAAAAATAAGGAATATAGTAGACGAGACATGTTACACTGCTGGCTCATAGCTTACTCGAGAGGAGAAGAATTATCTTGACTCCTTAACGATGTTGAGTCGTTTAAGGGAACTTATGGAGCTGATCCAAATACTACACCATACGTGCCACTAGTCCACAAGTTGAGCAATACCAACATTCATAAAGAAAGCATGGTATGATTTTATACTATTATTGTACCACTAGTCCATCTTAAATAAATTACTCTGCTTACTATGTTATTATGTTTTTTCAACAGAAGCTCCCAAGAGTTGTTGTGCCTATAGAGATGGATGTGAAAGGTGAGATGACAATTATTTGCCATCAGAAGACCAAAGGCACATACTCGACTGTAGACGGACGCCTCAAAATTGATGAATTGTGGCAAACACTGAATCAGTGCACACCAAAAATTGAAGATCTGTGGATCTTGCTCCACCATGGAGATGAAGCGGTTTTCTTATTCTTTTCAATTTATCCTTAAAAGGGGTGTAGGTCCTTGTACTTTGTCATGATCAAGACTAATTAACTAGTGGATGTTTGTACCGTCAATCGTGTTTTGCCTAGTATGTGGTGCTTGCTAGCTAGGTAGTCATGATTGACAATGATTAGAGCTAGTGGTTAATGTATGTAGCAATATTTCATAGTCTCTTATCAAAATCAATGTATTCTCATATGGATTGTATAAAAGACGCAGCCATGGCAGCATAAGTGTTGCCATGGCTGTGGAATTTTTAAATTGCGTGACTGACATTCAATGGAGGGCGCAAAAAACAACCCGCCGTAGCTATCACAACCACAAGTGACAAGCATCTTGGCACGCCCACCACCGCAGTCTCTACCAATGATGTCATGTTAGCAGTGGAGGGAGCACAGTGGCGAGCGCCCCTCAAGCCTCACCAGCCACTGATGGGCTTTTCCCGCCCACTGTCGGTGTCAAAACCGGTAGATCTCGGGTAGGGGGTCCCGAAATGTGCCTCTAAGGGTCGAATGTAACAGGAGGCAGGGACACGATGTTTTACCCAGGTTCGGGCCCTCTTGATGGAGGTAATACCCTACTTCCTGCTTGATTGACCTTGATGAGCATATGGGTTACAAGAGTTGATCTACCACGAGATCGTAATGGCTAAACCCTAGATGTCTAGCCTGTATGGTTATGATTTTGATTCTGCCTCTACGGACTAAACCCTCTGGTTTATATAGACACCGGAGGGCCCTAGGGTTGTACAAGGTTGGTTTACAGAGAAAGGAAGGTGCATGATCCAAACGCGAAGCTTGCCATCCACGCAAAGGAGAGTCCCATCTGGACACGGAGGAAGGTCTTCGATCTCACATCTCCACGGCCCATTATTCCGGACCATAGCACATAGGCCGGCTCCCCGAGGACCCCGTAATCCAGGACTCCCTCAGTAGCCCCTGAACCAGGCTTCAATGATGATATATACGACGCATAGATTGTCTTCGACATTGCAAGGCAGGTTCCTTCCCCGAATACTTCAATGCAGTTATCCGCACATAATAGCTGTAAACGGCTCTGTTCAATAATCACAACATTGAGTTGTACTGGCAAAAAATACTCAAAACTTGGTAAGCAACATCCATAGGCGATTTTTCTGGAGAGGCGTTGTGTCCTGGCCCGATTAATATTCTGAACCGTTTAACAGACCCTGTTTCGAGGTATGGTTATTGACACACAATTTCAAAGCAGAGTTCGTGTCCCCTCACCACAGGATTTTCATCAATAGGGGTTTCTGTAATCCAACCGTGCCATTCGCACGTCCCCTTGGGAATAGGCGAGAGTTAAGGCATATGAGGGGGCGCTTGACATCTAGTGCCTTTATAAGGAGATAAGGATCCACCTTCTCACCCCATGCCTTCTTCCTCCTTAGCTCTTCTGCCATTCGAGCTCTACCGCCCAAGTTCCAATCTTTTCCATTGCCACCAAACACCTCAACCATGTCTAGATTGGGAGCGCAAGGCAAGTGGATGGCTTCCTCTGTCACAGAGGAGAACATCAAGGAGCTCTGGGAGGCTGGGTATTTGGTCGCGGACATAACTCATCGGCTTCCTACCAAAAAGCAGATCGTTCCCACCCCAGAGCCAAATGAGAGGGTAGTGTTCATCCCACATTTGCTTTGCAGACTAGGGTTTCCCCTTCATCCTTTCGTCCGTGGTCTAATGTACTACTATGGTCTAGATTTCCATGATCTGGCCCCAAATTCCATCCTCAATATCTCGTCGTTTATTGTCATGTGTGAGGCATTTCTGCGCACCCCACCCCACTCTGGCCTATGGCTCAAGGTCCTCAATGTGAAGACGAAAGTGGTCGAAGGACAACACACGGAGTGCGGCAGCGCCATGGTGAGCAAACTTCCCAACGTCAACTGGCCCAGGGGGGCCTACATTGAAACCGTCAAGGGATAGCAGCAGGGGTGGTTCGACATCACCGAGCCCCGTGACACCACATGGGCCGCCGCTCGTGAATTCAAGTCTGGTCTTCCCATGTTGCTTACATCCTGGCTCAAAAAGGTCCTTGATTCGGCGTCGTCCGACGAGGTGACGACACTGCAGAACCGCATCAAGGGTGGTATAATAGACAAGAACACCAGCCTTGCTAGCATGATCCAGGTGATGCTTTTTCGCCAGATTCTCCCTTGTCAACGCCGGACTCAATATATGTGGGAGTTCGACCCGACGAGTCATCGGATCTTGCAAAAGTTCTTCGGCACGATGCACGAAGACATATGGAAACTGCTTTTAAAGGCCCAAAAATCGTGGCCGACCACGACCGAAGACCACGGGCTCGACTGCGCTCGTCCGGCAACTCCCGTAAGTTTTATGATAACTTTGGTTTGTATATCCAAGGAGTATATTGAACTTTCCATTGCTCCTATAGGGCTGGACAAAGAAGGTGGAGCGGATCCAATGTCTGGCTCCGCTGCTCGAAGACCCAGCCATCCCGCTACTAACGAAGTTGCTGGTTCCGGCGCCATATAAGGCGCCGGAGAAGAAGGCCAAAAAGGAGGCCAAGGAGACCACAGGTGGCCTCCGCCGTAAAGGCACTTTGGACGTTGTGTCCGAAGACTCCAAGACTCTCTCTTCTCCTGACGAAGATGAAGAGCAAGAAGAGAGCAACTCTCCCCTCATGGGGGGATAGAAGAGGAGGGTGGATTCCGAGGACCTGGAAGTGGAGGCGTCCAAGAAGGGGAAATTCTTCCTTTCGGATGATTCG
>NW_021292526.1:0-1069 GCF_002162155.2 Triticum dicoccoides
GATGTGAACTAGACTACTGACTCTAGTAAACTCTTGGGTATTAGTCACATGGCGATGTGACCTGTGAGTGTTAATCACATGGCGATGTGAACTAGATTATTGACTCTAGTGCAAGTGGGAGACTGTTGGAAATATGCCCTAGAGGCAATAATAAAAGTATTATTATTATATTTCCTTGTTCATGATAATTGTCTTTTATTCATGCTATAACTGTATTATCCGGAAATCGTAATACACGTGCGAATACATAGACCACAATATGTCCCTAGTGAGCCTCTAGTTGACTAGCTCGTTGTGATCAACAGATAGTCATGGTTTCCTGGCTATGGACATTGGATGTCGTTGATAACGGGATCACATCATTAGGAGAATGATGTGATGGACAAGACCCAATCCTAAGACTAGCACAAAAGATCGTGTAGTTCATTTGCTAGAGCTTTGCCAATGTCAAGTATCTCTTCCTTCGACCATGAGAGCGTGTAACTCCTGGATACCGTAGGAGTGCTTTGGGTGTATCAAACGTCACAACGTAACTGGGTGACTATAAAGGTGCACTACAGGTATCTCCAAAAGTATCTATTGTTTTATGCGGATCGAGATTGGGGTTTGTCACTCCGTGTAAACGGAGAGGTATCTCTGGGCCCACTCGGTAGGACATCATCATATGCGCAATGTGACCAAGGAGTTGATCACGGGATGATGTGTTACGGAACGAGTAAAGTGACTTGCCGGTAACGAGATTGAACAAGGTATTGGATACCGACGATCGAATCTCGGGCAAGTAACATACCGATAGACAAAGGGAATTGAATACGGGATTGATTAAGTCCTTGACATCGTGGTTCATCCGATGAGATCATCGTGGAACATGTGGGAGCCATCATGGGTATCCAGATCCCGCTGTTGGTTATTGACCGGAGAACGTCTCGGTCATGTCTACATGTCTCCCGAACCCGTAGGGTCTACACACTTAAGGTTCGATGACGCTAGGGTTATAAAGGAAGTTTGTATGTGGTTACCAAATGTTGTTCGGAGTCCCGGATGAGATCCCGGACGTCACGAGGAGTTC
>NW_021292527.1:0-1280 GCF_002162155.2 Triticum dicoccoides
AAAAGGGAATGCAACACGAGGACTTCCCAGGAGGTCACCCATCCTAGTACTACTCTCGCCCAAGCACGCTTAACTTCGGAGTTCTGATGGGATCCGGTGCTTTAGTGCTGGTATGATCGCATCCGACATGTTACCCCGGTCTTCGTCCCTTATCCTTGCCCCTCCCAGCTCCACTACAAAGACGATTGTACATTGCTTTGGCCGCTCCCTCTCAACTACGGAGACGAGTTTAACGCGGTTTCCACCCCTCCCTCTCAACCGCACCAGTGCACGCTTGCCGCGCCACAACGCCGACGCTGGACCCGTGAATCGTGAGCACCCAGCTATGACTTACCGCACTCGTGCAAAATAATAAAACACGGTAAATATATTACTTACACGTGCATTTTGTTTTGCAAGCGGCGCGAAAAAAATTAAAAAAGGAATGCAACACAAGGACTTCCCAGGAGGTCACCCATCCTAGTACTACTCTCGCCCAAGCACGCTTAACTTCGAAGTTCTGATGGGATCCGGTGCTTTAGTGCTGGTATGATCGCATCCGACATGTTACCCCGGTCTTTGTCCCTTATCCTTGCCCCTCCCAGCTCCACTACAAAGACGATTGTACATTGCTTTGGCCGCTCCCTCTCAACTACGGAGACGAGTTTAACGCGGTTTCCACCCCTCCCTCTCAACCGCACCAGTGCACGCTTGCCGCGCCACAACGCCGACGCTGGACCCGTTAATCGTGAGCACCCAGCTATGACTTACCGCACTCGTGCAAAATAATAAAACACGGTAAATATATTACTTACACGTGCGTTTTGTTTTGCAAGTGGCGCGAAAAAAATTAAAAAGGGAATGCAACACGAGGACTTCCCAGGAGGTCACCCATCCTAGTACTACTCTCGCCCAAGCACGCTTAACTTCGGAGTTCTGATGGGATCCGGTGCTTTAGTGCTGGTATGATCGCATCCGACATGTTACCCCGGTCTTCGTCCCTTATCCTTGCCCCTCCCAGCTCCACTACAAAGAAGATTGTACATTGCTTTGGCCGCTCCCTCTCAACTACGGAGACGAGTTTAACGCGGTTTCCACCCCTCCCTCTCAACCGCACCAGTGCACGCTTGCCGCGCCACAACGCCGACGCTGGACCCGTGAATCGTGAGCACCCAGCTATGACTTACCGCACTCGTGCAAAATAATAAAACACGGTAAATATATTACTTACACGTGCGTTTTGTTTTGCAAGCGGCGCGAAAAAAATTAAAAAGGGAATGCAACACGAGGACTTCCCAGGA
>NW_021292528.1:0-1912 GCF_002162155.2 Triticum dicoccoides
TTTTTAGGTGTTTCTGAGTGTTTTGAGACAGGTGCCATTATAGGAAGTTTTTTTTGACCCGTTTCCAGTTTTTGGGTCCGGGCAGTCAAAAAAAAAAAATTGGTCGAAAAAATTTCGTGCCCATCCTGTCAGTTTGAGCTAGGAAGAGTTTTGAGACACTCGCCATTATAGTGATTTTTCGCAAAAAAAAAGCAGCGCAAAAAAAAGAGCGCAAAAAAAAAGAGTGAAAAAAAATTCCAGAGTGTGCTTTTCCCTTGTTTACGTGTCGCGCCGTGATTTTGTTGGTGTTCTAGGCTCGCGTCTCTAGCACAGTCTAGCCTAGGACCAGCATAGTACCGTCGTTGAGCGTTTATTCAACTTTGCATCTCTGAATTGATTATTGCTGACCCTTTTTGCTACCATATTATAAGCCTTCCCAGCTCCACATACATCTACGTCGTGCGTTTGACTCTCCCTGGTAATCGCTCTATCCAAGCTTTGAGAGTTTTTGACTACAATGGTTGCCGATCACCGCCTGCTGCTGGGTAAGAACTGGTAAGAATTTGAGATTTGCTTGACGGATTTGTGACACCCACCACCACCTCTCGTTAGTAGTCTGTAGGATCATATTCTTGTGTGTTTCTATTGCTGCTAACCATGCCAGGATCACAAGCCGACGAGACTGACTGGGAGAACATGACGAATAAGGATTTGCATGATAAATTTCAGCAAATGATGAGTGGACAGGTGCAAGACGTGCTAAACAGATTTGAAGAGGCCATGGAGAAGATAGATGGCATGGAGAAGACGTTCGAAACAAAGCTTGATAACAAGTTTAATGAATTGCTCGCGCGTCTTCCACCACCACCACCCGCTGCACCTAACGCACCTCTCCAACAACAACAACAACGACTACCTCCACATCGTGAAATAGACCTCCGCCGAGCGAGTTGTGTTCCTCTTGCGTTTGGCCAAACTGTTGGTGCTGCTGTTGATACTTCTGTGGCTCCTGCTGCTGATGCGGAGGAGGATGATTATGTGGGAGATTACGAGGATGAGGTTGCTCAAAATCAGAACTACGTGCAACCACCAGCACCACCACCAGCAGGTCGACCTCAGGTATATATTCATAATGGTAGGCCTGCACCACCACCTCAGGTACGAGATGATGTCCATATTCCTAAACTGAAATTGAATATTCCACCATTTGAGGGTAGATATGTTCCGGATATATATCTTACTTGGGAATTAGAAACTGAACAACGTTTTACATGTTTACAATATCCCGAGGAGAGACGGGTTGCTGCTGCTGTTTGTGCTTTCACTAGTTTTGCATGTGTCTGGTGGTCTGAACATTGTAGATTATATCCTATTCCAACTACTTGGGCTGCTTTGAAAACTGCTATGCGTACGCGTTGGGTTCCACCATATTATCAACGTGAATTGCTTCAAAAATTGCAGCGTTTAAGACAAGGAAAAAATTCTATAGAAGAATATTATCAGGAATTACAAACTGGCATGATTCGATGTGGTATTGTTGAGGAGAATGAATCTATGCTTGCACGTTTTCTGGGTGGATTAAATAGAGAGATTCAGACCATTCTAGACTATAAGGAGTATACTAATATCACTCGTTTATTCCATCTTGCTTGTAAAGCTGAACGTGAAGTGCAGGATCGACAAGCATTGGCGCGAACTAACTTTTCTGCAGGCCGACCTTCATCATGGACACCGCGTGCATCTTCTACTTCAACTGCACCAGCACCTCAATCAGGTGCCTCCTACAGCCGTGATACAAGAAAACAGGAACAACCACCATTATCTGCCAAGAGCGCACCTGCCGGGCCTGCACAGAGTTCTTCTTCTTCCAGGGCATCAACAGGGCACACAAGTGATATTATTTGTCGTCGTTGTAAGGGAGGAGGTCATTATG
>NW_021292529.1:0-1274 GCF_002162155.2 Triticum dicoccoides
CCCGCTTCGACGCCCACTGCAACCGCGGTGAGCTACGCCACCGTTTCCCCCTCTCCTTCCCCTCGTTCCCTCACCGTAGCCACCTCCCCACCACGGCCGGACCTCCGCCGTCGCCGAGCTCGCCGTCGACGCAGCTCCGGTGACCATTTGGTCACCCCGGCGAGTCCAACGAGTTCGCAAGACCCCGTAGAGCATCCCTAGCGCCTCGCTTTGCTCGACTTCGAGCTCCAGCACCGTTCCCGTGCACGACCGAACCCCGGCGGCCGCAGCCGAGCTCGCCGCCGTCGACTCCGGCCACCCCGAACCCAACGGGCTCCGCCAAGAGCTGCGGGTTGGCCTCAGCTCCACTCCGGTGGTCTCCGCGGTCCGTTTGGTGGCCGAAATGACCAAAACCACTTCCGCCGCCGCGTCGGGCTCGCCGGCGACTAAATGCCGGCAGCCGACATTAACTTTGACCACGGGTGGGCCCTGGTTGACTCCCCTGAGTCAATGACAGGTGGGGCCCAGCCCTGTTAATTAAACAGGATTAGTTTTAATTAAGTTTTAATTAAAATAATCACCCTGACATGCGGGACCCACTGTCAGGTTTGACCTGGACCAGTTCCGTTGACCTGCTGACGTCACACTGACGTCAGGCTGACGCAGTAATTGATTTTCTGGATTTAAATTAAATCAGGAAATTCCAGAATATTATTTAAACTTCAAAAAATTCATAACTTTTATTCTGTAACTCCAAATTGGACAAATTATATATGAAAAATGATCAGAAAAATCCAATCTATCCATCTGTACTATTTTCATGCATGATCAAACAAGTTAAATTGATGTTTTAAGCAGAACAAGGAAAAGCACTTTTAAAAGGCCATGTTTGAATTTGAAATTTGAATCTTTGATTCAAATTTGTTCAAACCCTTCTGGTTTTAGTTGCATTAGCCCAATACACTCATATTGCCATGTTTCATGCATGCATCATATTGTTGCACATTGTTTGGTGATGCTTGTGTATCGATGCCCTTGCGACAGGTTCTGTCCCCGAGGAGTACCGTGATTACCCTAACGAAGAACCGTATCCGTGCATCGAACCATCAGGCAAGCAACCAACCATTTGATCATATCGATACAATCCCATGTTCTCGCTCCTGCTCTCTTTTACTGCATTAAGACAACGCGATTCAAACTGCTGTGTGCTACGGTAGTTGAACCCATTTCCTCTGCATGACCTGTCATTGCCACAGTAACTAGATGAAACCCACTAGCATGTGTAGGAGTTGCTT
>NW_021292530.1:0-1251 GCF_002162155.2 Triticum dicoccoides
AAAAAAAAGAGCGCAAAAAAAAGAGCGCAAAAAAAAAGAGCGAAAAAAAAATTCAGAGTGTGCTTTTCCCTTGTTTACGTGCCGCGCCGTGATTTTGTTGGTGTTCTAGGCTCGCGTCTCTAGCACAGTCTAGCCTAGGACCAGCACAGTACCGTCGTTGAGCGTTTATTCAACTTTGCATCTCTGAATTGATTATTGCTGACCCTTTTTGCTACCAAAGTATAAGCCTTCCCAGCTCCACATACATCTACGTCGTGCGTTTGACTCTCCCTGGTAATCGCTCTATCCAAGCTTTGAGAGTTGTGACTACAACGGTTGCCGATCACCGCCTGTTGCTGGGTAAGAACTGGTAAGAATTTGAGTTTTGCTTGACGGATTTGTGACACCCACCACCACCACTTGTTCGTAGTCTGTAGGATCATATTCTTGTGTGTTTCTGTTGCTGCTAACCATGCCAGGATCACAAGCCGACGAGATTGACTGGGAGAATTTATCGAACAAGGAGCTTCATGATAAGTTTCAGCAAATGATGACTGAACAGGTGCAAGATGTGCTGAACAATTTTGAAGAGGCCATGGAGAAGATCACTGGCCTTGATAAGACGTTCGAAACAAAGCTCAATAACAGATTTAATGAATTGCTCGCGCGTCTTCCACCACCACCACCCGCTGCTCCTAACGCACCTCTCCAACAACAACAACAACGACTACCTCCACGTCGTGAAATAGACCTTCGCCGAGCGAGCCGTGTTCCTCTTGCGTTTGGCCAAACTGTTGGTGCTGCTGTTGATACTTCTGTGGCTCCTGCTACTGCTGTTGCTGGTACCCAGGAGGATGATGAGTATGCGGGCGATTATGAGGATGAGGTTGATCAAAATCAGATCTACGAGCAGCCACCAGCAGGTCGACCTCAGGTATATATTCGTAATGGTAGGCCTGCACCACCACCTCAGGTACGCGATGATGTCCATATTCCTAAACTGAAATTGAATATTCCACCATTTGAGGGTAGATATGTTCCTGATATATATCTTACTTGGGAGTTAGAAACTGAACAACGATTTACATGTTTACAATATCCTGAGGAGAGACGAGTTGCTGCTGCTGTTTGTGCTTTCACTAGTTTTGCATGTGTATGGTGGTCTGAACATTGTAGATTATATCCTATTCCAACTACTTGGGCTGCTTTGAAAACTGCTATGCGTACGCGTTGGGTTCCACCATATTATCAACGTGAATTGCTTCAAAAATT
>NW_021292531.1:0-812 GCF_002162155.2 Triticum dicoccoides
GTGTTGATGACCGACACGTAATAGCATCCCATGGTTTGTTAATCATGGAAATCACTCTGGGACCCCAAAATAGTGAGTAATAGTCCATGAAACGGGCCAGAATCGGCCAAAACTGCGAGTGTTGATGACCAACACGTAAACGCATCACAGGGTTTGTTAATCGTGGACATCACTCTGGGACCCTAAAACAGTGAGTAATAGTCCATGACACGGGCCAAAATCGGCCAAAACTGCCAGTGTTGATGACCGACACGTAGACGCGTCGCAGGGTTTCTTAATCATGGTAATAACTCCGGGTCCCCAAAACAGTGAGTAATAGTCCATGAAACAGGCCAGAATCGGCGAAAACTAGCAGTATTGATGACCGACATGTAAACGCATCCCAGGGTTTGTTAATCGTGGAAATCACTCCGGGACCCAAAAAAGTGAGTAATAGTCCGTGAAACGGACCAGAATAGGCCAATACTGCCACTGTTGATGACCGAGACGTAAACGCATCCCAGGGTTTGTTAATCGTGGAAATCACTCTCCGACCCCAAAACAGTGAGTAATAGTCCATGAAACGGACCAGAATCGGCCAAAACTGCCAGTGTTGATGACCGACACGTAGACACGTCTCAGGGTTTGTTAATCATGGTAATAACTCTGGGTCCCCAAAACAGTGAGTAATAGTCCATGGAACGGGCAAGAATCGGCCAAAACTGCTAGTGTTGATGACCGACACGTAATAGCATCCTAGGGTTTGTTAATCATGGAAATCACTCTGGGACCCCAAAACAGTGAGTAATAGTCCATGACACGGGCCAAAATCG
>NW_021292532.1:0-1509 GCF_002162155.2 Triticum dicoccoides
TCCGACATAGGATTCATAATGTAAGAAATAACTCGGAATGCAAGATGATCATCCGTATGACATGGTAGATACAGAAACTGCTTCTTTTATTCCATCGTCATACACACCATACAGGGTTTAGTACAAGACCAAACAAAGTACTATTACGGTGAAAAGAGGATTACATCTCATCGGAGGCATTCCAAGCTCCTATACATTATTTTTCTACACCTCCGGAAGGAGTACAAACTAGGTCATATCCCACGAGTCACGCGGGACGATAGACGACACAGCTAGAGCGAACTAGTGATACTACCACTAACTCAGACCGATCCGTAGTAGTCCTCGTAGAAGTCACCTCCATAGCCTGGAAGCTCAACATGATCATCTGGAAACAGACGGTCTCGCGGAGCTTGTGGACCATAGGGGCTAGGATGAGGCCTTGGACCAACAGACGGTGGCCTGCGGGGACCGCGAGGTGGGGTGATGCCTCCTACATCACGCCAAACCATCACGTCTGGCAGAGCATATCTCACAGGATAGAGATCGCGCATATCTGAATATCCAGCTTGCACCGCCGGTGCGAACCGAGTCAAAGTGGCCCAGTGGTCAGCACGGGTGTTGAAGAGCTCTAGCCTTAAGGCCCGATTTTCACGGTCCTTATCCTCAAGCATCTCAGCAGTGGTGCGAGTCCGTGAATCCTCCTGAGTGGGGTCAGCATAGATAGCCTGGAGATACCCTTGTGCTCCCGGAAGTGATCCTGGCATATACCGGAAATCAGAGTCCCGAAATAAACCAGATCTGACCCGCATAATGGTCATCATAGAGTAGGCGGCGTCCTGCACAGCCATCTCAATGGTAACCCCGAGTCCATAAGAGCAGTGAAGAGGCTCAGTGGATCCAGGATAAGATGGAAATATCCTGACAGTGCAGAGATACTGACTTTGATTAAAATCTCGGAATTGCTCTTCGACCGTGTACTCAGGATACCAGCGGTATCCAGCCTCAGTCATTACCCTGACCAACTTGGCAGTATGGCCGGGTACATCTAGGCATCCAGTCAGGCGAACCACTTGATTGAGGTCGCGAGTGGCCATCTGAAAGCACAATCATAATGCAAAGGCATTAGAATTTCTAGCGAAATTTCGGCAGCATAACAGCTGTAAATGCTCAAGAAGGATTTTGAGACATTTGACAAAGGATTACATATACACTCATCATCATCATAACAAGGTTCTGAATCCATTCTAACAACATAATGTGGTAGTAGAACTGAACTAGGCTTGTATCCATCAACTTATAAGGTACTACTGATTAGTAACACGTGATCCTGATAGAGAGAACAGATCCTAATTCCTTATCCCCCGGTAGAAGAATGGACTGACTCAGATCAGAATGTCATAAGATAAAGGAGTAAAAAGAGCCTTACGTTCCAACCCACAAACAATTCCCCTACATATAACTAAAGAATTTCTAGACTCAACATCGACCAGTTTGGCTTGGAGAACCTACAGGCAGTCCGGCTCTGAT
>NW_021292533.1:0-1192 GCF_002162155.2 Triticum dicoccoides
GTGACCGTTTTGGGCTGCGGCCAACTCTCAATAGCTTCAATCTTGGCTTTATCAACTTCAATTCCCTGTGGAGTAACAACATAGCCAAGAAAAGATACTCGGTCGGTGCAAAAGGTGCACTTCCCAAGGTTACCAAACAAACGTGCATCACGTAGAGCAATAAAAACAGCACGTAAATGTTCCAAATGTTCTTCCAAAGATCTGCTATAAATCAATATGTCATCAAAGTAAACTACCACAAATCGTCCAATGAAAGCACGTAAAACTTCGTTCATTAATCTCATGAAAGTACTAGGTGCATTAGTTAACCCAAAAGGCATGACTAACCACTCATATAATCCAAACTTAGTTTTAAATGTTGTTTTCCATTCATCTCCCAATTTCATACGAATTTGATGGTAGCCACTACGCAAATCAACTTTGGAGAATATTGTAGAGCCACTCAATTCATCAAGCATATCATCTAGCCTAGGAACAGGATGATGATAACGAATAGTAATATTATTAATGCCTCTACAATCAACACACATACGTGATGTACCATCCTTTTTCGGCACTAGAATAATAGGAACAACACAAGGACTAAGGGATTCGCGTATATAACCTTTGTCGAGAAGCTCTTGTACTTGACGCATAATCTCCTTCGTCTCCTCTGGATTGGTACGGTATGGTGCACGGTTTGGCAGTGAAGCACCGGGAATTAAGTCAATCTGATGCTCAATCCCTCGAATAGGTGGTAATCCCGGTGGCACGTCTTGTGGAAAGACGTCAGCAAACTCCTGCAAAATGTTAGTGACAGCAGGAGGCAAAGAGGAAGGCACGTCCTCGAATGAAAATAATGCCTCTTTGCACACAAAAGCATAGCAAACAGATTTGCTGAAATCTAGCTCATCAATATCAGATTTGGTGGCAAATAAACATGCACTTTTCAATTTAATTTCAGAAGCAACACTAGATGGTTTATTATTAGGCTTCATTTGTTGCTCAAATTCTTTTGCCACAATCTGATTTTCACTCTTATTCGTCTCCTGTTTTGCTTTATTAGCTCTATTAATATCATCTTTCAAAATGGAATCAGGAGTCATAGGAAGCAAAGTAATATTTTTATCCTTATGAACAAGAGTATAGTGATTGTTTCTACCATGGTGTACAGAATTTTTATCAAATTGCCATGGTCTACCAAGTAATAAGG
>NW_021292534.1:0-3534 GCF_002162155.2 Triticum dicoccoides
GGGGCCATCATATATAGCACGCGTGTGCCTAGCGAGCCCGGGCAAGTGCCTAGGGTCACCAGGCGGCGGCTCCGCCACAGCTCATCAATCCGAATTGCTTAGAGGTACCAAATCTTCACGTACATTTGAAAATACTAGTAAATACGTATGTACAACACGCGTTAATATTTAGGCAATATATTAATTGCACGCGGATATTAGGTATGCTATTATTTGTGTGTTAATTTTGTAATTAGTGCAATATTTGGTATGACATTAATTGCACGTTAAACACGTTGAACGCTCGCCATTGGAGCAGTCTAGGTCGTTGGATTGACTTAGTTTGATGACTGAGACCAGTTGAATCTGCCCCTTTGGGTCTATTTATATTGGTATATAGATATAAATGCAATATTTGGTATGATATTAATTGCACGTTAAACACGTTGAATGCTCGCCATTGGAGCAGTCTAAATCGTTGGATTAACTTAGTTTGATGGCCGAGATCAGTTGGATCTGCCCATTTACGTCTTTTTATATTGGTACTAGTAAGCTTGCACGTGCACACACGTATCGTCATGTGAAGACAATCGGCATTCATCCTAGAAAGAAAATATATTAATAAAATGAAGAAAATATATTGATGTACAAAATATATAAGAGAGGCAATAGAGATGTTTAAAAATGTTGTATCACACGAAAATTACTCGGATTAAAACCCTAGTGAACATATTGGGAAACCCTTGTATTCAAGTTTTCCTATCAAATAGGTAATGTTGAGAACCTACCTTTTGTAATTACACAAATGAAAAATTGGCAAAGAACACTGAAAACATTTTCTTAGTGGAGCGCATCATTCATCGTAATCAACTCCATATCATTAGGGAAAAGCTACAAGGCTGCAAACATAAACCAATGCATCCATCCACAAAATAAGCTCTGCTACATGAAACCAGCCAGTGATTCTAATAAGAATTATTATAATCAAACTAGTCGGGCATCATGCAATATAACTGAAAATCATTCAAGTCTGTCATGTGTATTTAGGTAAAAAGCAAATATTGCAGTTACTTTTTGTGATGAAGTAATATAAAAGAGGTTCTGGAACATACTCATTGGCTTCTTCTATGCCTTGGTAGAAGCTTGCTTGCTTGCATTTGAGATGGCGGGAAGAGAAAATGACATTCAGAAAGGCACCCGCATGCTTCAATCGATTGAGAAAATCAGAAGCACCTCAAGTCCTCAACTAACAACTGGAAAGGGTGTCCTGAAATAGAATCCCACAGATAAAGCTACGCATAAATAACAAGCAATGTAAAATCAAAAGAGATACATATCTGTGCAGCACATAATACTTTTATATTAGTATTCCTATAGATAAAAATCAAAAGAGATACATGTGCCATCATAACTCAATGCCGAACTAAACCAAATAAGAAGGGAGTTTTCTGGCCCAAAGAGCAATAACCAATACATTTTCCGTTGGGAAATGTTTCACCCTGAAATACAATCTGAAGTAACCATTTTCATAGGATAAAATTTGGCCATTCTGTACTATAGATAAAAATTCTAATGTATGAAATTACACACGCAAACAAATAAAATATACTTGGTTGTAATTGAATTTTGTGTTGTTATCCCTCCTTTTTCATATATCTAAACTGCGAGACTCCGTTATATACACTGAAGCAGTGTACAAAGCTACTATTCTCAAAATGTAAGACGTTTTTGTAGTCTAGTTTATCTACAATAACACCTTATATTTTGAGATGGAAGTAGTATCACTGAAGCAGTATATAAAGCAATCACATTGCTATTCCATTTTCCCTGAAGTGTATTTTAAAACCACAACTTAGTTCTGTACTTTTTGTCAGGAAATATCCACCCGGTGATTTTTCTTTATATTTGCATAATAATATCTAGCCTCTAAATATTCGGAGTAATACATCTTGCCCAGTTTCGCCATGTGGAAGCCCTCTTGTAAGGTCAAGATCCCTACAAGATCAAAATGGTAGAAGGTCCGGCATGCTGGCGCTGCCGTGGACCATGGCACAGATGGGCTGGGTCCTCGACTCCATCGTCCTGATGGGTTGCACCTACATGACATACTACACCGCCGTCATCCTCTTCGACTGCTACCCCTCGCCCGAACCGTCCACGGCAAATGGAACTAAACCTGTACATGGTTGCCTTCCGCTACTGCATGGGTAACAAATAATCCTCAAATTAACTACTCTTGCCATGTATAAAAGGACGTTGTCAGGATGCATGCGTGTCCATGGTTAGGCAGAATAAATGGGTATTACAGTTTTGATCATGTCCATGCAGGGCCTAGAGATCAAGGTGTAGCTGTGTGTGGCATTACACAATACACGATTCTCTATGGTGCAATAGTGGGTTACAGGATCATGTAAGCACAAGCAGTTTCACTACTTAAGCATCTTTGGCTTCTGAAGATCTGTAAATATTTTGTTCACAAAAGTGATGAGACTGAAAGAAGTTCCTTGCCTCGAGAGGGTAGGTCTGTGGTGCTCAGCAACTGCCGCCATTACAAGGGCCATGACGTGAACTGCTGCCAGGATGAACAGATGTACCTAGTGTTGTTCAGTCTCGTCGAGGTCGTCCTTTCGCAGTTGCCGGGCCTGGAGAAGGTCACCTCCATCACCAGTTGCCGCCGTCAAGTCCTTCACCTACTTGTTCGTCACGCTCTTCCTGAGTGTCATGACCTGCGCATAAGGAGAGGCCGCCGGCGGCGTGTGGCCACGTGCGTCGGCCGGTCGACAAGCGAAGGAGCCGCAGGCGGTGACCTCTGCGCAAGGAGAGGCCGGTGGCGGCGCGCGGCCACGTGCGTCGACCGGTCGACAAGCGAAGGAGCGGCAGGCGGTGACCTCTGCACTAGGAGAGGCCCGCGGCGGCGGTAGCGGAGGCCCACGCGGATCGGTGGCGGCGGCCCGTGTGGCGTGGGTTGGTAGTAGCCTGGTAGAACGTCGCTGGAAGCCGCAGTGGCGCGGGCAAACGATGGCGGCGGTGGCGGCGATGCAGACAAACGATGTCGGTGACGGCGACGCATGCAAACGATGGCGGCGAAGGCGACGGCGGCGTGAGATTTTTTTTGCCCTAAGTTTTTTCTTTGCATGACATTTGGCGCTGAGTGGTTGGGGATGCAGGACGGGGATATTTCTTCACCCGGTGGAGCACGGTCAGCCTGCGGTAATTACTAAGTGCACACCGTCTCAGGATTAGATTAATCCTGACGGTTAAGATTTACTTAAGAGGGATAATCTGATGGTGCTAATCTAGCCATGTACGTTTTATGGGGTGTCTTTAAGAAAGAAAAAGTTTGATTGTTTATTAGTATAGTAGAATAGTAGAATAGTAGATTAGTATAGTAGATAGTAGATGTATGCAGTACACAAGGCTGAGTTTCAAAAAAAATATGATGGCGTAGATCATGGTAATTATTGCTAATTGATATTTTCCTTCTATGTACGCAATACGCAAGCGTAGATCATGGTAATTCTTGCTAATTGATATGATTAAAATAGGCTCAGGTTG
>NW_021292535.1:0-3534 GCF_002162155.2 Triticum dicoccoides
GGGGCCATCATATATAGCACGCGTGTGCCTAGCGAGCCCGGGCAAGTGCCTAGGGTCACCAGGCGGCGGCTCCGCCACAGCTCATCAATCCGAATTGCTTAGAGGTACCAAATCTTCACGTACATTTGAAAATACTAGTAAATACGTATGTACAACACGCGTTAATATTTAGGCAATATATTAATTGCACGCGGATATTAGGTATGCTATTATTTGTGTGTTAATTTTGTAATTAGTGCAATATTTGGTATGACATTAATTGCACGTTAAACACGTTGAACGCTCGCCATTGGAGCAGTCTAGGTCGTTGGATTGACTTAGTTTGATGACTGAGACCAGTTGAATCTGCCCCTTTGGGTCTATTTATATTGGTATATAGATATAAATGCAATATTTGGTATGATATTAATTGCACGTTAAACACGTTGAATGCTCGCCATTGGAGCAGTCTAAATCGTTGGATTAACTTAGTTTGATGGCCGAGATCAGTTGGATCTGCCCATTTACGTCTTTTTATATTGGTACTAGTAAGCTTGCACGTGCACACACGTATCGTCATGTGAAGACAATCGGCATTCATCCTAGAAAGAAAATATATTAATAAAATGAAGAAAATATATTGATGTACAAAATATATAAGAGAGGCAATAGAGATGTTTAAAAATGTTGTATCACACGAAAATTACTCGGATTAAAACCCTAGTGAACATATTGGGAAACCCTTGTATTCAAGTTTTCCTATCAAATAGGTAATGTTGAGAACCTACCTTTTGTAATTACACAAATGAAAAATTGGCAAAGAACACTGAAAACATTTTCTTAGTGGAGCGCATCATTCATCGTAATCAACTCCATATCATTAGGGAAAAGCTACAAGGCTGCAAACATAAACCAATGCATCCATCCACAAAATAAGCTCTGCTACATGAAACCAGCCAGTGATTCTAATAAGAATTATTATAATCAAACTAGTCGGGCATCATGCAATATAACTGAAAATCATTCAAGTCTGTCATGTGTATTTAGGTAAAAAGCAAATATTGCAGTTACTTTTTGTGATGAAGTAATATAAAAGAGGTTCTGGAACATACTCATTGGCTTCTTCTATGCCTTGGTAGAAGCTTGCTTGCTTGCATTTGAGATGGCGGGAAGAGAAAATGACATTCAGAAAGGCACCCGCATGCTTCAATCGATTGAGAAAATCAGAAGCACCTCAAGTCCTCAACTAACAACTGGAAAGGGTGTCCTGAAATAGAATCCCACAGATAAAGCTACGCATAAATAACAAGCAATGTAAAATCAAAAGAGATACATATCTGTGCAGCACATAATACTTTTATATTAGTATTCCTATAGATAAAAATCAAAAGAGATACATGTGCCATCATAACTCAATGCCGAACTAAACCAAATAAGAAGGGAGTTTTCTGGCCCAAAGAGCAATAACCAATACATTTTCCGTTGGGAAATGTTTCACCCTGAAATACAATCTGAAGTAACCATTTTCATAGGATAAAATTTGGCCATTCTGTACTATAGATAAAAATTCTAATGTATGAAATTACACACGCAAACAAATAAAATATACTTGGTTGTAATTGAATTTTGTGTTGTTATCCCTCCTTTTTCATATATCTAAACTGCGAGACTCCGTTATATACACTGAAGCAGTGTACAAAGCTACTATTCTCAAAATGTAAGACGTTTTTGTAGTCTAGTTTATCTACAATAACACCTTATATTTTGAGATGGAAGTAGTATCACTGAAGCAGTATATAAAGCAATCACATTGCTATTCCATTTTCCCTGAAGTGTATTTTAAAACCACAACTTAGTTCTGTACTTTTTGTCAGGAAATATCCACCCGGTGATTTTTCTTTATATTTGCATAATAATATCTAGCCTCTAAATATTCGGAGTAATACATCTTGCCCAGTTTCGCCATGTGGAAGCCCTCTTGTAAGGTCAAGATCCCTACAAGATCAAAATGGTAGAAGGTCCGGCATGCTGGCGCTGCCGTGGACCATGGCACAGATGGGCTGGGTCCTCGACTCCATCGTCCTGATGGGTTGCACCTACATGACATACTACACCGCCGTCATCCTCTTCGACTGCTACCCCTCGCCCGAACCGTCCACGGCAAATGGAACTAAACCTGTACATGGTTGCCTTCCGCTACTGCATGGGTAACAAATAATCCTCAAATTAACTACTCTTGCCATGTATAAAAGGACGTTGTCAGGATGCATGCGTGTCCATGGTTAGGCAGAATAAATGGGTATTACAGTTTTGATCATGTCCATGCAGGGCCTAGAGATCAAGGTGTAGCTGTGTGTGGCATTACACAATACACGATTCTCTATGGTGCAATAGTGGGTTACAGGATCATGTAAGCACAAGCAGTTTCACTACTTAAGCATCTTTGGCTTCTGAAGATCTGTAAATATTTTGTTCACAAAAGTGATGAGACTGAAAGAAGTTCCTTGCCTCGAGAGGGTAGGTCTGTGGTGCTCAGCAACTGCCGCCATTACAAGGGCCATGACGTGAACTGCTGCCAGGATGAACAGATGTACCTAGTGTTGTTCAGTCTCGTCGAGGTCGTCCTTTCGCAGTTGCCGGGCCTGGAGAAGGTCACCTCCATCACCAGTTGCCGCCGTCAAGTCCTTCACCTACTTGTTCGTCACGCTCTTCCTGAGTGTCATGACCTGCGCATAAGGAGAGGCCGCCGGCGGCGTGTGGCCACGTGCGTCGGCCGGTCGACAAGCGAAGGAGCCGCAGGCGGTGACCTCTGCGCAAGGAGAGGCCGGTGGCGGCGCGCGGCCACGTGCGTCGACCGGTCGACAAGCGAAGGAGCGGCGGGCGGTGACCTCTGCACTAGGAGAGGCCCGCGGCGGCGGTAGCGGAGGCCCATGCGGATCGGTGGCGGCGGCCCGTGTGGCGTGGGTTGGTAGTAGCCTGGTAGAACATCGCTGGAAGCCGCAGTGGCGCGGGCAAACGATGGCGGCGGTGGCGGCGATGCAGACAAACGATGTCGGTGACGGCGACGCATGCAAACGATGGCGGCGAAGGCGACGGCGGCGTGAGATTTTTTTTGCCCTAAGTTTTTTCTTTGCATGACATTTGGCGCTGAGTGGTTGGGGATGCAGGACGGGGATATTTCTTCACCCGGTGGAGCACGGTCAGCCTGCGGTAATTACTAAGTGCACACCGTCTCAGGATTAGATTAATCCTGACGGTTAAGATTTACTTAAGAGGGATAATCTGATGGTGCTAATCTAGCCATGTACGTTTTATGGGGTGTCTTTAAGAAAGAAAAAGTTTGATTGTTTATTAGTATAGTAGAATAGTAGAATAGTAGATTAGTATAGTAGATAGTAGATGTATGCAGTACACAAGGCTGAGTTTCAAAAAAAATATGATGGCGTAGATCATGGTAATTATTGCTAATTGATATTTTCCTTCTATGTACGCAATACGCAAGCGTAGATCATGGTAATTCTTGCTAATTGATATGATTAAAATAGGCTCAGGTTG
>NW_021292536.1:0-3791 GCF_002162155.2 Triticum dicoccoides
TAAAAGCTTGCAAACTCAAATGAATGAGCGAGAATTTGCTACGCCAAGAAAGAAAGAAAGCATTCCCCTATTCGTGAGTGTGATAAACTATGATTCACCATGCTTCTTACCAGTTCAGAGATTTATGCATAATGATGATTATTGTGATTCATTATTTATGTTTCAGTGCTCGTCTTTTACGCCGAGTTGCGACGAAAAATTGAAGCCTAAAGTAGGGATGACATTTGAGGGGCTTGAGGCTGTGGAGGAGTTCTACAAGTCGTATGCACATCATGTGGGTTTTGGAGTTCGTGTCGGACAGCAGAAAAAGTTGAACGAAGAAGTGGTTCGGACAAAGCGTTTCATGTGCAGCAGGGAAGGATTTAGGACTGAGAAGAACAAGGAGATTAAAGACCCATCAAACCAATCAAAGAAAAGCCGTAAGAATACAACCACTCGATGCGGTTGTGATGCACATATCTTTGTCAAGTTGTGTGGCGACAACACCTACAGGATACAATCATGGGTTGAGCACCATAGCCATGGCCTTGTATCACCTGATAAACGTCACTTGATCAGATCAAATCGTAAAGTTAACGAGAGGGCAAAAAATATGTTGTACACATGTCACAAAGCAAGCATAGGTACATGCCAGGCGTACAGGCTCCTTCAAGTCAGCGAAGGTGGGTTTCCGTATGTTGGATGCAGCAAGAGGGACCTGCAAAACTACTACCGTGACCTCAGGCTTAAAATTAGGAACGCTGATGCTCAAATGTTTGTCGCTCAACTAGCTAGAAAGCAAGAAGTCAATCCAGCTTTCTTCTATGATTTTGTTGTTGACAAAGAGGGGAACTTAATGTATGTTTTCTGGGCAGATGCCATGAGTAGGAAAAACTACAGTCACTTTGGGGGTGATTGTGTGGTATCCTTCGATTCTACTTACACCACTAATCAATACGACATGATCTTTGCACCATTTACAGGGGTCAATCATCACTTACAGAGTGTGTGTTTTGGTGCGGCATTCTTGTGCAATGAGCAGACTGAGTCATATGTTTGGTTATTTGAGACCTTCCTAACAGCAATGGCAGGGGTAGCACCTAGACTCATTATAACTGATGAAGCTGTTAGCATGAAGAATGCGATTGAAACAGTTTTTCCGACCACAGTGCATAGGTTATGTATGTGGCACATAATGGAAAAACTTCCGGAGAAGATTGGACCAATAATTAGAGAAGAGTCTGAATTTTGGGACAAGATGAATTCGTGTGTATGGGGTTCGGAAACTCCAGCAGAGTTTGAATCACAATGGAATTCCATCATTACGGAGTATGGCTTGGAGGAAAATGAGTGGCTGATTAAAAGGTTTAGCATTCGCGAGTCATGGATACCAGCTTACTTTATGGACATACCATTGGCGGGTATTCTCCGAACCACTTCAAGGTCTGAAAGTGCAAATTCATTTTTTAACCGTTTTATTCATCGTAAGCTTGCTTTGGTTGAGTTCTGGCTTAGGTTTGACACGGCATTAGAATGCCAACGAGAAGAAGAGTTGATTGCTGACAACTCAAGCATTCATACAACCCCGCAACTATTAACACCATGGGAAATGGAGAAACAAGGTAGAGATGTGTTTACATATGAGGTGTTTGAGAAATTTCAGAAAGAGATTGTTGCAGCAAGAGACCATTGTTGCATCCAAGGCATTGCACAAGATGGAACACTAAAAATAGTGACATTGAGAGGTCGATCCCATAGGATTAGGGAAGTTCAGTGTGTCACCACAACCATGATAGCTCATTGTTCATGTAAGTTATTTGAAACAATTGGAATCCCGTGCCGCCATATCATGCAGGTGTTGAGGGCTGAAAATCAAAATGAACTTCCATCGTACTACATTAGGAAAAGATGGAAGAAACGGTGCAAAAGATATACAAAATTTATGCAATTGATATTCTAATTGAAAACCAAATGGCTGACATTATATAATTTTATTTACAGGGAGAATGTGTATGATGAGCATGGGAATTTAATAGAAGAGAAGGCAACCGATTCGTTGAATGAAGCTACGAGGAAGAAGATTTCAGTTGTACGCAACAAGTTGGAAGATCTAATTCAGAAGGCCAAGCACTCGGATGAAGGCATGGATTTTCTAACATCAAGTGTATTAAATATTGAAGCACCTTTGGATGAAATGGTTCCTACATCAGGTGTGAAGCACACTAGACAAGATGAGTATGAGGCTTTTATTGGTTGCAATATTCCTACTGAAATTGACATACACCCACCAACTGATGTTCGCACGGTGGGGAGATGCAAAAGAATAAAGAGAGGAAAGGAAATAAGTGAGGAGGAACAGAAAAAGAAGAAGAAGGAAGCCAAGGTAAAGGTTGCACGCTTGTGCAAAACTTGCAAACAAATAGTTTTTCATGATAGTCGCAATTGTCCTAGCAAAAAAGAAGGCAAAGGGGCGGAGATTGTGCAGCAGATGAAGCCAAGTGGTGTTCCGTGATGGGCTGATGGCCCTCAGTCTGTTGAAAAACATGAATTTATATTACTGTTACTAATGTATTGAATTCTTGTGATGGATGGAAATTTGAGTTTCTTGAACTATCTTCCTCTTATTTTCTCTGAATTGGTGCATATCGAATATAGTATATGAAGCAGCAGGGCCACCATGTCACATTATGTTCACATAAACATTAAGCATGCTCTGTCTTTTTTTTGTACAAAGATACATCTACCATATAGGAGAATACATTTTACAAGAATCTTTGTCAGCCTGTGAGCCATCATTCCTTTATTTACTTCGATAACAGTATGACCACTGTGCTTTGTTTACTTCGGGTGTAATATTTTGCCAGTAGTATCCAGGGAACAACTCAGCTTGCAAACCCACATCAGCCTCAACAATATTATTCACGAATAGAAATTAAACAGTGCTTTGTTTGTAAGCTTGCAGTAGCAACATCTTATTTATGAATATCTGAATATGTCAAAGAGACGGAATGCAGAATCACCAGGAATTCCCAAGCACCAAGCATCAGCTGTATTACATCATGTATTGCAGAATACCTCAAATCACCGGGGCCAAGCTAAATTCACTTGTCTCTGAAAAACAATACTCAACTATAATGTACAATTCACATTATGATGTCTGGAGCTACACGCACATTTAACAAAGAATAATTTGATGGATGAGCTCGGAATCTACAATCTGCACATAGCTAAGTACTAGATACATTCAACATGAACAAGAAAAATCTAGGAACTTGGTCCTTGTTTGCCGGCCACTCGATCGAGTCTCTTGTTGCAGGTGGAAAACATCATCAGGCAGAGGAGCAACGCTGCATGCGGTCACAGTGTACTGGATGGTGCGCAGGTTGCGGCCGTTGGCGAACTTGGCGTCGGGAACCCACAAGAAGGCGGGCGAGCGCGGAGGTAGTCCAGACATGGCGGATCTCACCGTGGCCGTCGTAAGGATCACCAGGGCCGTCGAGCGATTTGAGGCGAACGGACGCGGACGCAGGTGAAGCGCGAACAACATGGAAGCGATCAGCAGGGCCTTGGAGCCGTTCGAGGCGGACGGACCAAGTGCGGCTGCCGTGGAAGGATTCACCTGAGCCGCTGTAATCGAGTGATTGGAGGAGACGATCCAGATTGAGAGGGAGAAGAAACAGAGAATAGGGATTTAGGATGTGTGATTAGGGGAGGGGGTTATTAGCAAGTTAGTAGACTGAACTAGGAGCAGCGGCGGGCGTGTTTCTGCAAAATTATGTCGCTTTTGATTCCATGCGTTAGATGTGGATCGG
>NW_021292537.1:0-4010 GCF_002162155.2 Triticum dicoccoides
CCCCCTTATTGCAGTCTACACAACGAAGTGAGGGGTTCAATGCAGTCTTGAAGCTGTATGTAAACCCTCATAAGTCAATTCTGAACTTTGTGAGGCAGTACGAGAAAATACAGACGCACATCCTCGTCAAGGAAGGGTGCAATGACTACAGTACAAAACATCTGGATCTTGACATGTGGTCACAATTCCCAATAGAGAAGTAGGCATACAAGACATACACTAGAGATCTTTACTGCAAGTTCCGTGATGAGTTTTCGATGATTGGACACTACAATGCATTCCAAATTGGTGTGGAAACGTTTGAGCTGAGACCAAATACAGAATGGGATGTGAAGTATGGTTCCAGGAACTACTTAGTGGTGGCAATAATACCCGAGGGACTCTATTCGTGTGAGTGTTGCAAAATGGAGAGGGATGGCATCCTTTGTTGCTACATATTGAAAGTGTTCACGCATATTGGGCTTGATGTCCTCCCGGAGCAGTACATGTTGCAGCGTTGGACGCCAGTTGCTGTCCCAAGTGTGCCAAGTGCCACTAGCCACCAGCCTGATGTAATGCCTCCTCAATCTCTAAAGGAAATTAGGCATGCGAATATGACTGCAGATTTCCAGAAACTAGCAAAGTTTTCTTGTGGTTCTGATGCGGCAAAAGCCATTGTTGATAAACACATTCATGCGACGCGCACAAAGATTGTGCAGCTGAACAAGTATAGAAAGAAAAAAGGGCTACAAGAGAAGCAGGTCCGTCCGCTGGTGATAACAACCAGGATCCTCCCGTGCCGCCTACATCTACAGGGCCTACTCCAGCAACTACCCCTATTGGTCGTGCTTCACCGCCAACTACAATGGGCCGTGGTGGACCACCTCCTCCCATGGGCTGTGGTAGTCGTGGTCCACCATCTCCTCCCATGGCTCGTGCTGCTCATGGTCCAGCGCCTCCTCCCATGGGTTGTGCTAAACCACCTCCTCCTATGGGTCATGCTGGGCCACGTGTGAGTAATGCTTCAACACCTCTTCCTATGGGCAACACAACACAAGGCCATCCTAACTGCACTGAGTAGATGTCACCTATGAGCAATGACAATGACGATGCAACTCCTAGGGATCCGCCAAAGTCAACTACAAAAGGAAGGGCAAGGAGTAGACGCTATCATTCAGCTCTTAAACTGCACCCGAAAAGGAAAAACAGGTGCAGCTACTGCAACTCAGATAAGCACAATGCCACTAGCTGCTCTACGAAGTTGGCATGACAACTTGGTGACATAGAAGAAATAGATAAATGGGGAAACCATCAAAAGGCTTGCACTGTTAGGGCATGGATGGATCTATGAAGGTCCAGCAACAAAAATCTGCTTTGCAAATTTATTCTTTGTCTTTAAACTTACAATTGGCACCCCATTTGTATTCATGTTAAAAAAAGTGGCAGACTATCACTTGGCTATGTGTGAGACTACATATTTACCTATTTATGCCTCTATTGGCAATTTTACATATTTTCCGCATGTTGCTTGGTAAAAAAATGTTAGTATGTGTGTTTTCCTTTAGTGATTGATTTTTTTATGGTTTGCCAAAACCGAAAGGAACTGTGCAAGTTAATTAGAACCAATGTGCAAGTGTCTGCCCTGTATGTGCAACTGTAACATCTCCAAGTACTATGCCATGTAAACAGGAAAAGAAAAAGGGCTGAAATTTTATCATTCTTAGGGTTAAAAAATAGCCACGAAGAATACTCAAGAAACAGAATGTGCAACCTGGGCAAAAAAAGGCCCAGGTAAAATTGTGCAACTGAACTTGTATTGGGTGTGCAACTGATTGAGTACCATTGTGCAGCTATTATGTAGACCAATGGTAGCAGGTAAAAAGGGAGCAAAAACAAAACTTACTCTTTGTACCATTGAATTTCCCTCCACGAGGCTTTGTTGAGAGCAAAGTCAACCATCTTGTGGGTCATTATCCTTCTCATGCTTAGGAACTCTTTTGGTTCGTAGTTTGGCAATTGTTTCCCATTCCAAATGCTTGTATTGAACAACATAAACACACCACATTCATTGCTGTGCAAAAAAATAAGGAAAAAACACATTTTTATTTTGACGTGAGATGGGGCCACACTCGTGCAACTGAAAAACATAGTAAAAGGGAAAATAATAAAAATTGCAATTAACAACCTTTTTTATGCAAAACCATGTTCTTGACCATGCAAACTTTCCTTCCTGAACTGCTGTTGTTTCAAAATCCAAGAAGAGAAAGGTGGACAAACATACATTATAGATTCTCTTTGTATCGTGCAACTAGCTCAAAAAATGTGCAACTTCCCATTGACCGGTGTGCAACTGTATGAAGACTTTGTGCAACTAGATGGTGTGGTTGGTGCCAAAAAAATGTGCAACTCCCCATTGACCAGTGTGCAACTGTATGAAGACTTTGTGCAACTAGATGGTGTGGTTTGTGCAACTAGTTGAATTTACTCTTGATCGAAAGCCAACTATAAAAAGATAAAAGAGGGAAATGGCGTGCATGCATGACTTCCCGAGTTGCTTGGGTACATCAATGTCGATGACTTGAAAGTGATCGATGTTGTGCTTTGGGTAATGTTGCTTCCATAAACACCTCACTGCCCTCGCTATAGTTGAAGCACAGTGCATTAAGTCAGGGTTATCGAGCTTCCTCCAAGAATCTAGCACCTCGAAACGTTGATCCCTTAAGTTGATGTTAAACACCCAGTAGTGTCTGCCTCCTTCTCGATCATTGGGATCAGCAAACTCGAGCACAGGGAGCATCACCTGCACATATTAAACAACATAGAAAAAAGGAAAAAAAATAACTATGAGTTGTGCAGAAATGCCCAGTGAAACCCAAGAGCTATGCAAGAAGAAAAGTTAAAAAACACAAAGTTTTTGTGGACAGCAAAAAAAATTGACCATATCTTCACGGTCTAGGCGATTAGTCTTCTCAAATTTAGAATGTATCTCGGCAGCATTGTATATTCCTTGCTGCAAGCGTGTCTGCATTGGAAAAGATGAGTGTTACGAAACACACTATAAAAAAGAAAGGGACAAGGAATGTTGTGTGAAACAAGAACAATAGTTCTCATTCAACTTACTGCAATCCTGAGTGGCATGATGGCCTTCTTCGAGTCCTTATGTTTCCCTGATTTGGATAAATGCAGCTTCAACAACACCATTTGATAGCCATTTGGTAGGCTTCATTGAATCAGCCAACTCCTTTAGGCTCACATAGTACCCATCGTAGTTAATGATGTCAGGGCTGTTCGGAAAAAATACGAGGACGAAGGAAAAGAACAAAAAACAGGATTAACTGGTTGCCGTAAACACATGAAAAAGTGAATGAACAAATGAGTAACTGCTATTTAGGTGTGCAGGCCTGATGTGCCAACTGTATAACTACTGTTGTGCAATTGATGTTGCATGAAACCGCAACTACAAAAACTGAATGTTCCAACTATAAAAAACTGAATTACTATTGTTGTGGTACTATTACATATGTCTATGACAAAAAGGAAAAAGATGTTTAACTGTATTACTATTTTTGTGCAATTTCAAAATAGACATGAAACTCCAACTGTAAAGACTGATTGGGCAACTAAAAAGAGAAGAGGGAATATAGATTTTACCATAATGTATTAGTTATACCTTGTTTTTGTGACGTTTGCTCCAGATAAATTCCTTACATAATAGAGGACTGCCGCATAAAGCTTGTTCACTTTGTTCATTGCAAGTGAACGTCTTTGCTTTATTGTAGTCAATGTAGGGAGACCTTTGGACAACAACTGGCTTGATTATCCTCCTTGTGCGTTTTTGCACTGGTGGGCCAGATGTGGTACTGCCGGACCCACTTGCACCCTCTAGAGCACCTGTCATATCTGGCATGTGAAACTCATCTGGAGAATCCGAAAGGATGATATGAATTGGAGCCTTCCTAGTGACCACCTTATCTGCAGCAGCGCAAACCTCTCTCAAAGTTGCCGAATCCCAATCATCTTTCTCACTACTT
>NW_021292538.1:0-2340 GCF_002162155.2 Triticum dicoccoides
TTTTGGAGTAATCATTGATGCATTTATAACACCACCGCTTTTCGAAGGACTTGTTATTTCATGTGATATGATCATATGCATGGGTGCATGTTATTGATTTCCATGCTGTTGGAAATGAACACACTCGTGATGATAATCATCCTCATGTGCCTTGCATGCATACCGGTAGGAACCGAGAAAACCTCTGCCTTGGGTAGGCATGAGTTTGTCGCCGGTCACCGTCGGGACGGTTATGTCCGGTATGGCATGGTAAGATATAATGAGTGTTGATTGTATTGGTTGAAATATATTCGTTATACTAATCATGCAGGGAATACTTAAACCTCCTGAGTCGACCGTAGATCGAGTCTTATTCCAGTAACCCCCATACTTGTTTCGTACTACCACTCGTCTCTACAGCAAGTAGAGTACGGTTCAGTAAGTTGACAACCTCTTTCTAGCACACACCGTACAGAGAGGCCATGGTGGAAGATACTGGTTGTAACTGGTAGGCAGGCCACCTGGTCCGAGAGCATGGGTGTTTCCGGTTGGGACCGAGAGGGGAGGCCACCCCTTAGAGCGCGCGATATAAATTTGATCCCATGCTACGCGAGGTTGTAGCCTCCCCACTTAGAGTTTGCTTAACAGGTGTTGTGGGTGATTCCAGACACGTGTGTGATAAGCTGGTGTGTGCAAGTTAGGTGTGTTTTCAACAAAAAGACCGTAGATGGAATTAGTCCCTATGGACTAAAGAAATCCGTTACTCGTGGGTAAAGAGTACACCCTCTGCAGAGAATAAACCTATTTGAATAGTCGTGTCCATGGTTAAGGATTACAGTCTGGGATGGGTCAAGTATCGGTCTTAGTGTCGGTCTTCGGAGGTGAAACTATTAATCCAGAAATGGAATTACTACTTGTGACTGGTGATAACTATGATTATTATTATTTGACTAACCCATGATATTATTGTTATTATCGTGTATCTCTGGGATGGTTCTACCTCTGGGATATTCACTTTGATTGTTTCTTTTAAAGCCCTTTATGAGGCGTCGCCCAGATGCCCGACTGTGGCATTTCTTTTAAAGCCCTTTATGAGGCGTCGCTCAGACGCCCGACTGTGGCATTTCTTTTAAAGCCCTTTATGTGGTGTCGCTCAGACGCCCGACTGTGGCTTTTCTTTTTGAAGTCCTTTATGTGGTGTCGCTCAGACGCCCGACTGCGGCTTTTCTTTTTAAGCCCTTTATGTGGTGTCGCTCAGACGCCCGACTGTGGCATTTCTTTTTAAGCCCTTTATGTGGTGTCGCTAAGACGCCCGACTGTGGCATTGCTGGTTATTCGTTTTTCATAAATTTTAATACTACTATGTTATTGCAATTTTATAAATAACCGCAGGCATGCATCAGAAATTTATTTACTATTTTCGACTGACGTCATGAGCATAAAATATTTTCAGCACATCATTGTTATATTATACATGTGTTCATAATGTTTGCGAGTACATTCAAAGTACTCACTGGCTTGTCCCTGGCTATTGTCTTGGCCAGATTTTTCTGCACGGAGAGAAGCGACGCGATGCCAGCTCCGGAACCCACGCAATGGAGATAGCAGCCTCGCGAAGATAGGAATTTAACCTGGTCAGCTGTTCCCGTGGGGAATGGAGTCCCATAGACACAGATGTTTCACAACCCGCTTCCGCCATCAATCACTAGAAACCATTGGTTGTACCCACAGGCCAGAATGGTCTTGTACTACATATTCTGTATTTTGCTTGGAATTTCTGTATCAAGTTGGAGCCTCATCAGCTAACAGTAATCCTGGGGCTGATGAGAACGACAGTCTTTTCTGGAAATTTGTTACCCAGAAACCGGTCGTGACAGACTTGGTATCAGAGCCAGGCTGACCATTGGCTAATCCTATCCTAGCCAGGTCAATAAACTAGGCAAAGCAACCCACTAGACCATAGCCAAACACCAGCCAAGCTTCTCGTGCAAGATAGCCACACAGTGACCCAACACCTTTTGGCAGTCGGTGCCCAACCTATCAACCTAACCTGTCACTCATGCGCCAGTGACCGGCCCCTAAATAGTCTTTTCTCGCAAGCGTTCGAAGGAAGACTCCGTCCCCTTTTTCTTATAAAAAGGGGCACGCTAGCCTCAACCCAGCACAGCACAGCCGCTACCCCCAAACCGAGCCACAATGCCTGGACCTATAGTGCACAACGAAACCACCGCAACCAACCTTGGAGGTTTTGTGACCATCCTCGCAAACCTCACCCGTCGTGCCTACGCGTTAGAGGAGCCACCAGAATATGTTGTGTATCAAGGACCCATGAGCGGTGAAGACCGCCAATTCTGGGCCACT
>NW_021292538.1:7431-9772 GCF_002162155.2 Triticum dicoccoides
TTTTGGAGTAATCATTGATGCATTTATAACACCACCGCTTTTCGAAGGACTTGTTATTTCATGTGATATGATCATATGCATGGGTGCATGTTATTGATTTCCATGCTGTTGGAAATGAACACACTCGTGATGATAATCATCCTCATGTGCCTTGCATGCATACCGGTAGGAACCGAGAAAACCTCTGCCTTGGGTAGGCATGAGTTTGTCGCCGGTCACCGTCGGGACGGTTATGTCCGGTATGGCATGGTAAGATATAATGAGTGTTGATTGTATTGGTTGAAATATATTCGTTATACTAATCATGCAGGGAATACTTAAACCTCCTGAGTCGACCGTAGATCGAGTCTTATTCCAGTAACCCCCATACTTGTTTCGTACTACCACTCGTCTCTACAGCAAGTAGAGTACGGTTCAGTAAGTTGACAACCTCTTTCTAGCACACACCGTACAGAGAGGCCATGGTGGAAGATACTGGTTGTAACTGGTAGGCAGGCCACCTGGTCCGGGAGCATGGGTGTTTCCGGTTGGGACCGAGAGGGGAGGCCACCCCTTAGAGCGCGCGATATAAATTTGATCCCATGCTACGCGAGGTTGTAGCCTCCCCACTTAGAGTTTGCTTAACAGGTGTTGTGGGTGATTCCAGACACGTGTGTGATAAGCTGGTGTGTGCAAGTTAGGTGTGTTTTCAACAAAAAGACCGTAGATGGAATTAGTCCCGATGGACTAAAGAAATCCGTTACTCGTGGGTAAAGAGTACACCCTCTGCAGAGAATAAACCTATTTGAATAGCCGTGTCCATGGTTAAGGATTACAGTCTGGGATGGGTCAAGTATCGGTCTTAGTGTCGGTCTTCGGAGGTGAAACTATTAATCCAGAAATGGAATTACTACTTGTGACTGGTGATAACTATGATTATTATTATTTGACTAACCCATGATATTATTGTTATTATCGTGTATCTCTGGGATGGTTCTACCTCCGGGATATTCACTTTGATTGTTTCTTTTAAAGCCCTTTATGAGGCGTCGCCCAGACGCCCGACTGTGGCATTTCTTTTAAAGCCCTTTATGAGGCGTCGCTCAGACGCCCGACTGTGGCATTTCTTTTAAAGCCCTTTATGTGGTGTCGCTCAGACGCCCGACTGCGGCTTTTCTTTTTGAAGTCCTTTATGTGGTGTCGCTCAGACGCCCGACTGCGGCTTTTCTTTTTAAGCCCTTTATGTGGTGTCGCTCAGACGCCCGACTGTGGCATTTCTTTTTAAGCCCTTTATGTGGTGTCGCTAAGACGCCCGACTGTGGCATTGCTGGTTATTCGTTTTTCATAAATTTTAATACTACTATGTTATTGCAATTTTATAAATAACCACAGGCACGCATCAGAAATTTATTTACTATTTTCGACTGACGTCATGAGCATAAAATATTTTCAGCACATCATTGTTATATTATACCTGTGTTCATAATGTTTGCGAGTACATTCAAAGTACTCACTGGCTTGTCCCTGGCTATTGTCTTGGCCAGATTTTTCTGCACGGAGAGAAGCGACGCGATGCCAGCTCCGGAACCCACGCAATGGAGATAGCAGCCTCGCGAAGATAGGAATTTAACCTGGTCAGCTGTTCCCGTGGGGAATGGAGTCCCATAGACACAGATGTTTCACAACCCGCTTCCGCCATCAATCACTAGAAACCATTGGTTGTACCCACAGGCCAGAATGGTCTTGTACTACATATTCTGTATTTTGCTTGGAATTTCTGTATCAAGTTGGAGCCTCATCAGCTAACAGTAATCCTGGGGCTGATGAGAACGACAGTCTTTTCTGAAAATTTATTACCCAGAAAACCGGTCGTGACAGACTTGGTATCAGAGCCAGGCTGACCATTGGCTAATCCTATCCTAGCCAGGTCAATAAACTAGGCAAAGCAACCCACTAGACCATAGCCAAACACCAGCCAAGCTTCTCGTGCAAGATAGCCACACAGTGACCCAACACCTTTTGGCAGTCGGTGCCCAACCTATCAACCTAACCTGTCACTCATGCGCCAGTGACCGGCCCCTAAATAGTCTTTTCTCGCAAGCGTTCGAAGGAAGACTCCGTCCCCTTTTTCTTATAAAAAGGGGCACGCTAGCCTCAACCCAGCACAGCACAGCCGCTACCCCCAAACCGAGCCACAATGCCTGGACCTATAGTGCACAACGAAACCACCGCAACCAACCTTGGAGGTTTTGTGACCATCCTCGCAAACCTCACCCGTCGTGCCTACGCGTTAGAGGAGCCACCAGAATATGTTGTGTATCAAGGACCCATGAGCGGTGAAGACCGCCAATTCTGGGCCACT
>NW_021292539.1:0-1774 GCF_002162155.2 Triticum dicoccoides
CCCGGTTATGGCAATCCTGCAGATTACCTGCCCGACGATGTACATTATGATATCTTGGAGGTGCAGATACAAAGATACGAGTACGGGAAGCCTCTCGTCAAAGATGAAAGTTCTCTATCAACGATGATGCGAAGATTGCATGATTGGTACATGAAAACCTGCAAAGAGTCTGAGGGGAGGAGTACTTTGTATGTGAGAGTTAAAAAGGAGCATGACCTCCTTGGAATTGAACTGTTGCCTATTCCATTTGAGGAGTTCTATCAGTTTTTCAATCAATTGTCCATCGATAAAGCAACGGTCACCTCCTACTGTTTGTAAGTAGTACTACTTCCGTCATTAAGTCTCTCTATATAACTCAGCCCTTTCATTGCATGTATTTATAATTATCCTCACTATATTATGCAGATTGAAGATCGCCGAATTGAAAAAAAGACAAGTGGGAGATATTGGGTTCATTAACACGTATCTCATAGATGCAACTGAGGTTCAATATCGTGCCCAAGAAACCGAGGCCAACTTGCTACGATCATTGGAAATAAATGAACACAAAGATATAATACTCTTTCCTTACAACTTCAAGTGAGTGTTACTGTCTTGTGGCATATTCAGTTTCCTTATTAGTCCAGGTTATAGTAATGTAATATTGATGAGTTATGCATGTGTGCGCAGGTACCACTATATTCTCCTAGAGATTAAGCTTGAGAAGGGAGTAGTAACTGTCTTAGACTCCAAGCGAAAAGATCCCAAGGAGTATGCGGACATGACTGAAATGCTCGAGAAGTAAGTTAAATCGATCATTATCCACCATATCATCAACTTTGTTCATTTTTTATATCAAGTAATTGTTTTCTTTGTATGGCAGGGCTTGGAGAAAATTCACCAAAAAAGCTCCGGGACTACCGAAGAAGCTGCAATTTAGGCACCCGAAAGTAAGTACTATATAGTAGCATATTCCAGGCATCTCCTAGTGATTCAAGCGCTAGTTTCATCAATACCATTTAGCATGCTTGCTAATTATCAGTTTGATTGACCTCTATTTCTTGTAAAGTGGCTGTGGCAGGAACAAGGGAAAGATTTCTGTGGATACTACATTTGCGAGTCCATCCGCCACACGACCTGTGAGCGGGGCTACTCCGACAAACAATATGAAGTGCGTAAATAACAATATTCACAATTTTATTTTATTACCATCATTTGTGTTGAGTTTCATTCATTCATATATATATATATATATATATATATATGTGTGTGTGTGTGTGTGTGTGTGTGTGTGTGTGTGTGTGTATTGACCCCCTTCTTAAAATTAGATGTTTCGGATGCGGGATGAACTCCTAGCATCAGATCGCATGCGAGCAATTCAAGAGGAATTGGCGGCATTCTTTCTTGACCACGTGATCGCTGAAGACGGAGAATACTATGTGGACCACGCGTCCGTATTTTAGGAGATTATATATTTGTAAAAGATAATTATTGTATATATGTAGCCGGTAGTGTCGAATAGATATACGAGAACTTGTTGTTCGACCAATCTCTCGGAGAAGGAGAGGTGGTCGATATCACTTCTCTCTGTATGCATATATGTTCATGACGATCTTCTGTTTGCTTACTAGCTAGCTAGCGTGTCTAGCTAGTCCTCTCTATACGTATGTATGGTACGTGTAGCGTCGACCAAGCACGGACAAAAGAGAGGACACTTCTCTCTATTAATTAGCTAGCTATAGCACAATATATGAAACACCTAAATTAACCCCCCAAAACCCCCCAACCCCCCCCC
>NW_021292540.1:0-1200 GCF_002162155.2 Triticum dicoccoides
GTGGCCGTGGCCACAGCCACCCCAGCTCGTATCCGAGCCCACTGTCGTGCTCACCATGATCTCAGGAGTCCGTAGCACGCCCCAGCTCCTCCTGCCGTGCTCCCTAACCCCGACCCCGAGATTGCCCGAACTCCGGCAGCCGCAAAAGAGGTCGCCGCCGGCAGCTCCGGCCACCCCAGCCTCCGCCACCGCCACCGTTGGATGCGCCACTCCACCCTCTCCCCGTAGCTGCTTCCTGCGCGCCAAAAGAGCCCCTGTAGTTGGTTTCCGACGCGCACCACCGCGTCTGGCCTCGCCGGCGTCAAGCCGCCGGTGGGTCTGACCACGTTGACCACGGCGGGACCCCCCCCCCCCTCTCTGGGTCGATGACAGGTGGGGCCAGCCCCCCCTGTTAATTAGTTTAACTATTTTATCTTAACGACCCCCTCTGCTGACACTGATAGGTGGGCCCCCGCCATCAGGTGATTAGCTTAAGCTAATCACCACCTAATCTAACCCCAGAGCCACTGACATGTGGGCCCTAGTGCCCTAATCTTTAATTAAATTAAACTAACCCCCCTGTCTAACCTGTGTCACTGACGTGTGGCCCCCACACGTCAGGTTTGACCCGGGGCAGCCCTGTTGACTTGCTGATGCAAGCATGACGCAGTGCTGATGTCATAACTCATTTTCTGGATTTAAATTAATTCTGAAATTCCAGAAAATGCCCAAAACTTCAATAATTCATAGAAAATTAACCGTAACTCCAAATTAAATAATTTATATATGAAAAATTATCAGAAAAATTCAAGGAATCCATCTGTACCATTTTCATGCATGTTAGAACAACTTATAGATGCTGTTTAGCACAAATCATATAAAGGGCATTTAAATATCCACATATGGAGTTTGAATTTGAATCTTGGATTCAAACCAACTCCATTTAATCTGGTTTTAGATGCATTAGCCCAAAACACATTCATTTTGCCATGTCATAGCATGCATCATATTGTGCATTGCATTGATCGTGCTTTTTCTGTATTGCCGGTATTTGTCCCCTCTCGATAGACGTGTACCGATGATGCGATCGTTGACACTGATGAAGACTCAATGCTATCTTCAGAAGTGCCAGGCAAGCAAAACCCCCTTGTTCATTCCGATACAATCCTACTCTCTCGCTCCTGCTCTCTTTTACTGCATTAGGACAACACCGATTCATCT
>NW_021292541.1:0-844 GCF_002162155.2 Triticum dicoccoides
CAATATTCTCCAAAGTTGATTTGCGTAGTGGCTACCATCAAATTCGTATGAAATTGGGAGATGAATGGAAAACAGCATTTAAAACTAAGTTTGGATTATATGAGTGGTTAGTCATGCCTTTTGGGTTAACTAATGCACCTAGTACTTTCATGAGATTAATGAACGAAGTTTTACGTGCTTTCATTGGACGATTTGTGGTAGTTTACTTTGATGACATATTGATTTATAGCAGATCTTTGGAAGAACATTTGGAACATTTACGTGCTGTTTTTATTGCTCTACGTGATGCACGTTTGTTTGGTAACCTTGGGAAGTGCACCTTTTGCACCGACCGAGTATCTTTTCTTGGCTATGTTGTTACTCCACAGGGAATTGAAGTTGATAAAGCCAAGATTGAAGCTATTGAGAGTTGGCCGCAGCCCAAAACGGTCACACAAGTGAGGAGTTTTCTTAGCCTCGCTGGATTCTATAGGCGTTTTGATAGAGGCAAAGGTGTCCCGTCTTTCGATGAGATGGTGGATTTCGCTTTGGTGGAAGTCGACTTTGACGATCCGACTACGAACGTGCGAGGACGTCGCGCCTTAGCAATCGCTAAACCAACTCCGAGAGGTTATTGACCACGCCGGAGCACGATCAACCTGACCACGAGGGTCTGTTTCCTGCGAGCAAACGAAGAACAAGCAAGAAACTAAGATTGCAATCTGGATATTGCGAATATAAGATGAAAGCTTTATTGATCAAGGTGGGGTTCTGTGACGCCTTTGTCTGGTCGTTGAACACAAACGAAGTACGCGAAGTTGCAGCTATGGCGAACTTTTAATCTAAACAAAACCCAAAGTCTAAA
>NW_021292542.1:0-941 GCF_002162155.2 Triticum dicoccoides
AGTATGCAACAGGTTTGCCATCTTGTAATAACACACCTCCTAATCCAATTCCACTAGCATCACATTCAAGCTCAAAAGTCTTATTAAAATCAGGAAGTTGGAGTAAAGGAGCATGTGTCAACTTATCTTTCAATACCGTGAAGGCTTCTTCCTGTGCGGTACCCCAAACAAAAGGCACATCCTTCTTTGTAAGCTCGTTGAGAGGTGCAGCAATGGTGCTGAAATCTCTCACAAAACGCCTATAGAATCCAGCGAGGCCAAGAAAACTCCTCACTTGTGTGACCGTTTTGGGCTGCGGCCAACTCTCAATAGCTTCAATCTTGGCTTTGTCAACTTCAATTCCCTGTGGAGTAACAACATAGCCAAGAAAAGATACTCGGTCGGTGCAAAAGGTGCACTTCCCAAGGTTACCAAACAAACGTGCTTCACGTAGAGCAATAAAAACAGCACATAAATCTTCCAAATGTTCTTCCGAAGATCTGCTATAAATCAGTATGTCATCAAAGTAAACTAACACAAATCGTCCAATGAAAGCACGTAAAACTTCGTTCATTAATCTCATGAAAGTACTAGGTGCATTAGTTAACCCAAAAGGCATGACTAACCACTCATATAATCCAAACTTAGTTTTAAATGTTGTTTTCCATTCATCTCCCAATTTCATACGAATTTGATGGTAGCCACTACGCAAATCAACTTTGGAGAATATTGTAGAGCCACTCAATTCATCAAGCATATCATCTAGCCTAGGAATAGGATGACGATAACGAATAGTAATATTATTAATGCCTCTACAATCAACACACATACGTGATGTACCATCCTTTTTCGGCACTAGAATAATAGGAACAGCACAAGGACTAAGGGATTCGCGTATATAACCTTTGTCGAGAAGCTCTTGTACTTGGCGCATAATCTCCTTCGTCTCCTCTGGATTGGTA
>NW_021292543.1:0-1040 GCF_002162155.2 Triticum dicoccoides
ATGAAAAATAACAAATGTAGTCAGAAAGGGTTGTAAATTGATGATGTGGCTTTGAATGGTGCATTTTGAACACAGAATAACTATGGAGTTCAAATAAGTTCAAGAAAATGAAATCCCTTTGTAACAGACGAGTTTCCGTATGAAACCCTGATACTTCGAAAGAGATTGTCCGTTTTGTACACGAAGCGCATCCAGTTTTTGCCGTAACCCTCTCTACTTTCTTGCACATGCTATGTGGGTGAAATGATGATACCATGCCAACTTGGAACCTTTTCAGTGTTCATTTCAAATGCTTTTCAATTTCATGGTCTTATAGCTCAAAATAATCAGTAAATGCATGAAAAATAACAAATGTAGTCAGAAAGGGTTGTAAATTGATGATGTGGCTTTGAATGGTGCATTTTGAACACAGAATAACGATGGAGTTCAAATAAGTTCAAAAAAAATGAAATCCCTTTGTAAATGACGAGTTTCCGTATGAAACCCTGATACTTCGAAAGAGATTGTCTGTTTTGTACACGAAGGGCGTCCAGCTTTTTCCGTAACCCTCTTACTTTCTCGCACATGCTATGTGGGTGAAATGATAATACCATGCCAACTTGGAACCTTTCAGAGTTCATTTCAAATGCATTTCAATTTCATGGTCTCATAGCTCAAAATAATCACTAAATGCATGAAAAATAACAAATGTAGTCAGAAAGGGTTGTAAATTGATGATGTGGCTTTCAATGGTTCATTTTGAACACAAAAAAACTATGGAGTTCAAATAAGTTCAAAAAAATGAAATCCCTTTGTAACAGACGAGTTTCCGTATGAAACCCTGATACTTCGAAAGAGATTGTCCGTTTTGTACACGAAGTGCATCCAGTTTTTGCCGTAACCCTCTCTACGTTCTCGCACATGCTATGTGGATGAAATGATGATACCATGTCAACTTGGAACCTTTTCAGAGTTCATTTTAAATGCTTTTCAATTTCATAGTCTTATAGCTAGAAATAATCAGTAAATGCATGAAAAATAACAAATGTAGTCAGAAAGAG
>NW_021292544.1:0-844 GCF_002162155.2 Triticum dicoccoides
ATTTTTCAGAAAAGTATGCAACAGGTTTGCCATCTTGTAATAACACACCTCCTAATCCAATTCCACTAGCATCACATTCAAGCTCAAAAGTCTTATTAAAATCAGGAAGTTGGAGTAAAGGAGCATGTGTCAACTTATCTTTCAATACCGAGAAGGCTTCTTCCTGTGCGGTACCCCAAAGAAAAGGCACATCTTTCTTTGTAAGCTCATTGAGAGGTGCAGCAATGGTGCTGAAATCTCTCACAAAACGCCTATAGAATCCAGCGAGGCCAAGAAAACTCCTCACTTGTGTGACCGTTTTGGGTTGCGGCCAACTCTCAATAGCTTCAATCTTGGCTTTATCAACTTCAATTCCCTGTGGAGTAACAACATAGCCAAGAAAAGATACTCGGTCGGTGTAAAAGGTGCACTTCCCAAGGTTACCAAACAAACGTGCATCATGTAGAGCAATAAAAACAGCACGTAAATGTTCCAAATGTTCTTCCAAATATCTGCTATAAATCAATATGTCATCAAAGTAAACTACCACAAATCGTCCAATGAAAGCACGTAAAACTTCGTTCATTAATCTCATGAAAGTACTAGGTGCATTAGTTAACCCAAAAGGCATGACTAACCACTCATATAATCCAAACTTAGTTTTGAATGCTGTTTTCCATTCATCTCCCAATTTCATACGAATTTGATGGTATCCACTATGCAAATCAACTTTGGAGAATATTGTAGAGCCACTCAATTCATCAAGCATATCATCTAGCCTAGGAATAGGATGACGATAACGAATAGTAATATTATTAATGCCTCTACAATCAACACACATACGTGATGTACCATCCTTTTTCGG
>NW_021292545.1:0-3820 GCF_002162155.2 Triticum dicoccoides
AATAGTCCATGAAACGGGCCAGAATCGGCCAAAATTGCGAGTGTTGATGACCGACACGTAAACGCACCCCAGGCTTCGTTAATCGTGGAAATCACTCCGGGACCCCAAAACAGTGAGTAATAGTCCGTGAAACGGGCCAAAATCGGCCAAAATTGCGATTGTTGATGACCGACACATCAGCACACCTTGGGGTTCAATAACTATGGAAATCACTTCGGGACCCCAAAACATTCAGTAATAGTCCACGAAACGGGTCAGACACGGCCAAAACTGCGAGTGTTTATGACCGACACGTAAACACATCCCAGGGTTCGTTAATTGTGGAAATCACTCTAGGACCCCAAACCAATGTGTAATAGTCCCTGAAACGGACCAGAATCGGCCAAAATTGCGATTTTCGATGACCGACACGTAAACGTACCCCAGGGTTCGTTAATCGTGGAAATCACTCCGGGACCCCATAACAGTGAGTAATAATCCATGAAACGGGCCAGAATCGGCCAAAACTGTGAGTGTTAATGACCAACACATCAACGCACCTTGGGTTTAACAACTATGGAAATCGCTTCGGGACCCCAAAACGGTGAGTAATAGTCCACGAAACGGGCCAAAATAGGCAAAAACTGTGTGTGTTTATGACCGACATGTAAACACATCCCAGGGTTCGTTAATCATGGACATCACTCTGGGACCCCAAAGTAGTGAGTAATAGTCCATGAAACGGGCCAGAATCGGCCAAAATTGCGAGTGTTGATGACCGACACGTAAACGCACCCCAGGCTTCGTTAATCGTGGAAATCACTCCGGGACCCCAAAACAGTGAGTAATAGTCCGTGAAACGGGCCAAAATCGGCCAAAATTGCGATTGTTGATGACCGACACATCAGCGCACCTTGGGGATCAATAACTATGGAAATCACTTCGGGACCCCAAAACATTCAGTAATAGTCCACGAAACGGGTCAGACTCGGCCAAAACTGCGAGTGTTTATGACCGACACGTAAACACATCCCAGGGTTCGTTAATTGTGGAAATCACTCTAGGACCCCAAAACAATGTGTAATAGTCCCTGAAACGGACCAGAATCGGCCAAAATTGCGATTTTCGATGACCGACACGTAAACGTACCCCAGGGTTCGTTAATCGTGGAAATCACTCCGGGACCCCATAACAGTGAGTAATAATCCATGAAACGGGCCAGAATCGGCCAAAACTGTGAGTGTTAATGACCAACACATCAAAGCACCTTGGGTTTAACAAATATGGAAATCGCTTCGGGACCCCAAAACGGTGAGTAATAGTCCACGAAACGGGCCAAAATAGGCAAAAACTGTGTGTGTTTATGACCGACATGTAAACACATCCCAGGGTTCGTTAATCATGGACATCACTCTGGGACCCCAAAATAGTGAGTAATAGTCCATGAAACGGGCCAGAATCGGCCAAAATTGCGAGTGTTGATGACCGACACGTAAACGCACCCTAGGCTTCGTTAATCGTGGAAATCACTCCGGGACCCCAAAACAGTGAGTAATAGTCCGTGAAACGGGCCAAAATCGGCCAAAATTGCGATTGTTGATGACCGACACATCAGCGCACCTTGGGGTTCAATAACTATGGAAATCACTTCGGGACCCCAAAACATTCAGTAATAGTCCACGAAACGGGTCAGACTCGGCCAAAACTGCGAGTGTTTATGACCGACACGTAAACACATCCCAGGGTTTGTTAATCATGGAAATCACTCTAGGACCACAAAACAGTTAGTAATAGTCCCTGAAACGGACCAAAATCGGCCAAAATTGCGATTTTGGATGACCGACACGTAAACGCACCCCAGGGTTCGTTAATCGTGGAAATCACTCCTGGATCTCAAAACAGTGAGTAATAGTCCATGAAACGGGCCAGAATCGTCGAAAACTGTGATTGTTGATGACCGACACATCAACGCACCTTGGGGTTTAACAACTATGGAAATCGCTTCAGGACCACAAAACGGTGAGTAATAGTCCACGAAACGGGCCAAAATCGGCCAAAACTATGAGTGTTTGTGACCGACACGTAAACACATCCCAGGGTTTGTTAATCATGGAAAGCACTCTAGGACCCCAAAATAGTGACTAATAGTCCATGAAACGGGCCAGAATCGGCCAAAATTGTGTCTTGATGACCGACACGTAATCGCACCCCAGCGTTCGTTAATCGTGGAAATCACTCGCGGACCCCAAAACAGTGAGTAATAGTCCCTAAAATGGGCCAGAATCGGCCAAAGTTGCGATTGTTGATGACCGACACATCAGCGCACCTTGGGGTTTAATAACTATGGAAATCGCTTCGGGGCCCCAAAACATTGAGTAATAGTCCACGAAACGTGCCAGAATTGGCCAAAACTACGAGTGTTTATGACCGACACGTAAACACATCCCAGGGTTAGTTAATTGTGGAAATCACTCTAGGACCCCAAAACATTGAGTAATAGTCCCTGAAACGGACCAGAATCGGCCAAAATTGTGATTTTCGATGACCGACACGTAAATGCACCCCAGGGTTCATTAATCATGGAAATCACTCCGGGACCCCAGAACAGTGAGTCATAGTCCATGAAACGGCCAGAATCGGCCAAAACTGTGAGTGTTGATGACCGACACGTAAACGTACCCCAGGGTTTGTTAATCATCGAAATCACTCCGGGACCCCAAAACAGTGGGTAATAATTCATGAAACGGGCCAGAATCGGCCAAAATTGTGAGTGTTAATGACCAACACATCAATGCACCTTGGGTTTAACAACTATGGAAATCGCTTTGAGACCCCAAAACGGTGAGTAATAGTCCATGAAACGGGCCAGAATCGGCCAAAACTGTGAGTGTTTATGACCGACATGTAAACACATCCCAGGGTTCGTTAATCATGGACATCACTCTGGGACCCTAAAACAGTGAGTAATAGTCCATGAAACGGGCCAGAATCGGCCAAAATTGCGAGTGTTGATGACCGTCACGTAAACGCACCCCAGGGTTCGTTAATCGTGGAAATCACTATGGGACCCCAGAACAGTGAGTAATAGTCGATGAAACGGCCAGAATCGGCCAAAAATGTGAGTGTTGATGACCGACACATAAACGTACCCCAGGGTTCGTTAATCGTGGAAATCACTCTAGGACCACAAAACAGTGAGTAATAGTCCGTGAAACGGGCCAAAATCGGCCAAAATTGCGATTGTTGATGACCGACACATCAGCGCACCTTGGGGTTCAATAACTATGGAAATCACTTCGGGACCCCAAAACATTCAGTAATAGTCCACGAAACGGGTCAGACTCGGCCAAAACTGGGAGTGTTTATGACCGACACGTAAACACATCCCAGGGTTCGTTAATCATGGAAATCACTCTAGGACCACAAAACAGTTAGTAATAGTCCTTGAAACGGACCAAAATCGGCCAAAATTGCGATTTTGGATGACCGACACGTAAACGCACCCCAGGGTTCGTTAATCGTGGAAATCACTCCTGGATCTCAAAATAGTGAGTAATAGTCCATGAAACGGGCCAGAATCGGCCAAAATTGCGAGTGTTGATGACCGACACGTAAACGCACCCTAGGCTTCGTTAATCGTGGAAATCACTCCGGGACCCCAAAACAGTGAGTAATAGTCCGTGAAACGGGCCAAAATCGGCCAAAATTGCGATTGTTGATGACCGACACATCAGCGCACCTTGGGGTTCAATAACTATGGAAATCACTTCGGGACCCCAAAACATTCAGTAATAGTCCACGAAACGGGTCAGACTCGGCCAAAACTGCGAGTGTTTATGAC
>NW_021292545.1:6483-7931 GCF_002162155.2 Triticum dicoccoides
AGAATCGGCCAAAGTTGCGATTGTTGATGACCGACACATCAGCGCACCTTGGGGTTTAATAACTATGGAAATCGCTTCGGGGCCCCAAAACATTGAGTAATAGTCCACGAAACGTGCCAGAATTGGCCAAAACTACGAGTGTTTATGACCGACACGTAAACACATCCCAGGGTTAGTTAATTGTGGAAATCACTCTAGGACCCCAAAACATTGAGTAATAGTCCCTGAAACGGACCAGAATCGGCCAAAATTGTGATTTTCGATGACCGACACGTAAATGCACCCCAGGGTTCATTAATCGTGGAAATCACTCCGGGACCCCAGAACAGTGAGTAATAGTCCATGAAACGGCCAGAATCGGCCAAAACTGTGAGTGTTGATGACCGACACGTAAACGTACCCCAGGGTTTGTTAATCGTCGAAATCACTCCGGGACCCCAAAACAGTGGGTAATAATCCATGAAACGGGCTAGAATCGTCCAAAACTGTGAGTGTTAATGACCAACACATCAATGCACCTTGGGTTTAACAACTATGGAAATCGCTTCGGGACCCCAAAACGGTGAGTAATAGTCCATGAAACGGGCCAGAATCGGCCAAAACTGTGAGTGTTTATGACCGACATGTAAACACATCCCAGGGTTCGTTAATCATGGACATCACTCTGGGACCCCAAAACAGTGAGTAATAGTCCATGAAACGGGCCAGAATCGACCAAAATTGCGAGTGTTGATGATCGACACGTAAATGCACCCCAGGGTTCGTTAATCGTGTAAATCACTGCGGGACCCCAAAACAGTGAGTAATAGTCCGTGAAACGGGCCAAAATTGCGATTGTTGATGACCGACACATCAGCGCACCTTGGGGTTCAATAACTATGGAAATCACTTCGGGACCCCAAAACGTTCAGTAATAGTCCACGAAACGGGTCAGACTCGGCCAAAACTGCGAGTGTTTATGACCGACACGTAAACACATCCCAGGGTTCGTTAATCGTGGAAATCACTCTAGGACCACAAAACAGTGAGTAATAGTCCGTGAAACGGACCAGAATCGGCCAAAAATGCGATTTTAAATGACCAACACATAAACACATCCCAGGGTTCGTTAATCGTGGAAATCACTCCCGAACCTCAAAACAGTGAGTAATAGTCCATGAAATGGGCCAGAATCGTCGAAAACTGTGAGTGTTGATGACCGACACATAAACACATCCCGGCGTTCGTTAATCGTGGAAATCACTCTGGGACCCCAAAACAGTGAGTAATAGTCCCTGAAACAGGCCACAATCGGCCAAAATTGTGATTGTTGATGACCGACCCGTAAACGCACCCCAGGGTTCGTTAATCATGGAAATCACTCCGGGACCCCAAAACAGTGAGTAATAGTCCATGAAACGGGCCAGAATTGGCCAACACTGTGAGTGTTGATGACGGACACGTGAACG